>NC_137507.1:722500-775000 GCF_041902795.1 Electrophorus electricus | reverse complement strand
GGTCTGCTATGTGTGCTAGGTGTGTTAGGAGTGCTAGGTGTGCTAGGTCTGCTATGTGTGCTAGGTGTGTTAGGCGTGCTAGGAGTGCTAGGTGTGTTAGGTGTCTTAGGTCTGCTATGTGTGCTAGGTGTGTTAGGTGTGCTAGGAGTGCTAGGTATGTTAGGTGTGTTAGGTCTGCTATGTGTGCTAGTTGTGCTAGGAGTGCTAGGTGTGCTATGTGTGCTAGGTGTGCTAGGTGTGTTAGGTATGTTAGGTGTGCTATGTGTGTTAGGTGTGTTAGTGTCACATTAGTGGTGGACCTACAATGTCAGTGCCACTCAGTGTCTGTGTTCAGGTGGGCATGAACTGGGTGTCGTCCGGCTGGATAGGAGGGTGTCCCCACAGCCTGGTTCTCACCACAGCCCAAACAAACAAACAAACAAACAAATTCAAGACGAGCCCCTTTTCCACACTATGAATGGATGCTGCTTTTATTCAAAAAGCCACATTTAAAACTACAGCACTACCAAACACAAGCAAATCTAGTTTAAATACATCATATAAAAATGATTAAAACCCAATCACAAGAAAAAAGAAAAAGAATGGAAAAAAAGTTGAAAATGAAATGCATCAACACAACTACTTGTGTGAGACAGTTCATTAATTAGCTAGCATTGTTTCATTTATTAGCTAGCATTGTTTCATGAATTGAAACAAGACAGTTGCCTCCTTCAGAATAGAGGATAATAATTTACAGTGGAATACAGATACCTTTATTTATAAAGGTAATCCTATGGAATTGCTTTAGATGTGAAGGAGAGCAGGGTGACTTATTTCTACTGACCAGAGTCAGAAAAGATAAGGGATGATGACATGACCTCAGTGACCTACGGCTGTCAGTAGAGGGCATGTCAGGGCATGTCAGGGCATGGCGTAGTGAACTATCACAACTGAGCTTTTACTTAAAGACATGAAGACAGTGTGACAAACCTAATTCAAAACTGAACAGTATAAAACTGGTCCATCAACCAAACACATTTCTGACCCATCCGAATCTTTGCCCGTGACCTTGTAATCGACACTCCTGTCTCTGTGGGGGTCAGGGTAACGGGGTTGGGGTTGAGAGGGGTCTCCTGGTTTTCAGAGGGCGGCACGCTCAGGATATTTGACCAGTATTTGGCCCTTATCCCTCCTCTCCCTCTCTGATCCCCGCTCAGATCAGTCCGATTGGATCAAGATGATGCCCGTAATTGGCTCAAGCTGTGGTTGCCCTGGGCTGCAGTGATCCGTGGTTGAGGGCGTTTGTAACTGGTGTCCGTGCGTTTCCTGTGCGGGCCTCCGTTGCGGCTCCGTGTAGCTCCAAGTGGCCCAGTTTGCTTTGGCTAATATCACTGAAGTTTTTAGTCATGTCGTCCGCAGAGAGCCGGCACCTGACATCAACAGTGCGATGGAGGGGTTATGCATTTCACAGATGTCTTGGAAATTACATCCCCCTTCTATTAGTGCTTTTTTAAAATTTTGTATGTGTCCTCAGTGTGGACTTTTTTCTGGATGTGTTCGTGTGGATGTGGCAGAATGAAGAATTTAAAAAAAATTTTAAATGGTACATGTGGTGTGACTGAATGTGTGTGATTTATTTGACTAAATGTGTGTGATTTATTTGACTAAATGTGTGTGATTTATTTGTGAGCGCAGCCTCTGAGTTCCCCTCACCTTGCTGAGACTGTATTTTATAGTGGTAAATATTTTTATCTCTAATTAAGTTATTTCAGGCCAACTTAGGGCCAAGATAAATGTTTAAAGATGTAATGAACTTGAATCATAACAGAAGGTGAAGGAGCATATAATCATCCACACACACACACATATATACACACACACACACACACACACACACACACTCACTCACTCGCACACATGTGATTGAGAGTGATATTCAGGTCTTGAGTGTTGAAGTGAATTTGTAATTCGAGTTTGACGTTTGTTTTGGTTCCAGAATTGAACTACTGAAACCCTAAAACCCATCTCTCCCTTCCAACCCACTCACTCACACACACACACACACACACACACACACACACACACACACACACACACACACACACACACACACACACACACACACACACACACACACACTAAATGAAATGGACATTGTCGTGTTATCAAGAGGCAGATCAGGGACTGGCCTCCTTCATCTTGCTTTAACCGATGCATTAAATTACAGCACACATAATCTAATACTGTGTGTGCGCGTGTGTGTGTGTTCGTCATGTGTATGTGTGTGTATGTGCATGTCTGCGTGTGTGTGTGTGTGTGTCTGTGTGTGTGTGTGTGCAAAAGCGACATCCCATCAGGCTATTCCAGCTTTCAGATCAGAGTTTCCATGGTAACTAATCAAAGTTTCTATGGTAACTAATCAAAGCTCCATCCTGTCCATGTAGGATTTCCTGATCAAATGATCTCTTACACCTGGGAGAACTGGACCTGTTACATAATGTAATTTATCATACACACAGTATCTAAAAACACTATATACACACTCAAGGAAAAAAAAAAATAAATAATAAAAAAAAAAAATATATATATATATATATATATATATATATATATATATATATATATATATATATATATATATATATATATATATATATATATAGTTTTCAACTCGATTGTCACTTAAATATAGCCACAAAATGGCTATATTTAAAAATTAGTCTTATTAACCTAGTACCAAATCTCATATTTACTTTTATATTATACTTTTACTTATTTATTTTTGTTTATTTAAGGGCAATTATGATACTAAAGCAGAATTTGACCATCTGACCGTTTGGATTTCATTATTTGATGTGGGCTGGACCAGTTTAAACAGTAAACATTTCTTTAATCAGCCAACATGAACAATACATTTGCTGTACAACTTTACTCTAGAAAGCTGTTAGAATTATGTAAACAGAGATATCTGTAACATTGTTTACATTTACATTTTGCTCTTTAGCAGACAATCTTGATCGCCAGATCGACTTATTGAGGAGCTTTGACATCTCAGTGAAATAAACCCCCAAGGGAGTAAAATAGTTTAGTTTAGTTTATTTTAGTTTATTACCATTTGTAGTATGTGAAATATGTACATTGAAATGCAGAGTGTGGAACTCACTCACATAAAACATATAACACAAAAAAGCATAATATAATATACATACACATACATATGGAGAAAACTCTATACACCCCATGGCACCTATTTATCAGTCTCTAATCAAGGCATTTAAAACATATATTGCAATAGGATAAAACTATTACAAAGTCTTCTTTTTCTAGATTTAATAGACATATATCTACAGGCCAGAGTCTTAGGTTATTAAATTAAAAACCTTTAATAGTCAAGGAGTAAGTACAAGGAAATACATACAAGGAACAATAGTTTATTTTTTCATTATTTATTTTTTTGTTCTTTTTTTTTAAGGGGTGGGTCTTCCGTCTGTGTCTGGCAGGAACTCTGCTCCATGTACAGTTGGGAGGTTCATACCAGTTATGTCATATATGTTGTGTTCCTCTGATGAAAATATCTGTATCCTGAGTCCAATAAAATAGATTCACCATATACACACAGTTCAGTACTGAAAACTCCAGATTCAGCATATACACACAGTTCAGTACTGTACACGGTCTCTGACCTTACTTTTTAGCAGAGTTCTTGGAAAGAGTGTGAGTTTTGTTGGAATGGGCGAGACTAGAGGCTGAGGAAAGGAGTTAGACGAAGATTATAAAGAGAGGGGGTGGAGTTATACGTAGAGGATGAGGAGGAGTATGAGGAAGGCCTCATCCAAGGAGACTAATAGTTCCAAATGAAATCCAGGCTACAGTAGGTGAAAACATCATCAGCCCTGATTTATCAGCCCTGATGTATCAATGTACCAATGTGTCAATGTGTCAGTGTATCAATGTAACAATGTACCAATTTACCAATGTGTCAATGTATCGATGTACCAATGTAAAAATATATCAATGTACCAAGGTGTCAGTGTATCAATATATCAATGTATCAATGTACCAATGTGTCAGTGTATCAATATATCAATGCACCAATGTACCAATGTACTAATGTGTCAATGTATCAAGTTTCAAGTTTCAAGTTTGGTTTATTTGTCACAGTATAACTTGCAGTGAAATATACCAATATACCAATTGGTACAATGTACCAATGTGTCAATGTGTCAATGTATCGATGTACCAATGTAAAAATATATCAGTGTACCAATGTATCAATGTATCAATATAACAATGTGTCAGTGTATCAATGTGTCAATGTATCAATGTAACAATGTATCAGTGTAACAATGCATCAATGTATCAGTGTATCAATGTACCAATGTGTCAGTGTAACAATGCATCAATGTATCAGTGTATCAATGTACCAATGTACCAATGTGTCAGTGTAACTATGTATCAATGTAACAATGTATCAGTGTATCAATGTATCAGTGTAACAATGTACCAACGTGTCAATGTGTCAATGTATCGATGTACCAATGTAAAAATATATCAGTGTATCAATGTATCAATGTACCAATGTGTCAGTGTATCAATGTATCAATGTATCAATATACCAATGTGTCAATGTATCAATGTAACAATGTATCAGTGCATCAATGTACCAATGTACCAATGTGTCAGTGTAACTATGTATCAATGTAACAATGTATCAATGTTACAATGTGTCAATGTATCAGTGTAACAATGTATCAATGTGTCAATGCATCAATGTATCACTGTGTCAATGTAACAATGTAACAATGTCTCAATGTAAAAATGTGTCAATGTAACAATGTATCAATGCATCAATATGTAAATGTATCAATATACAATGTCTCAATGTACAATCTTACTTCAAGTGCTAAATGCATGTGAGCTGGTTGTACAAGGTTACTGAATATAGGATGGTACTGGTTAGAGAACTGAACTGGTTAAAGTATGGTACTGGTTAGAGTACTAGAGTACTGAGTCAGACATGACATCAATGTCAGGGTTATGATTTCAGGAAGTGTCCAGATTTGGTTCTCCTGTAATAAAATCACAGTTTGTCTTGCATTGGATGTTGGAATGTAACAAACTATTTTCAGAACATTTTCACAAGCCTTAACTCAGAGAACAAGAACCTGGTTTTAATCACAACCTTTCAGTGAGCTGAGGTGAAGTATTTCTGTTTACTTTTTTGGATCAAAAAAGAGACCCCTTTCCCAAAAGACACACACACACACACACACACACACACACACACACACACACACACACACACACACACACACAGACTGACTCTCTGCCCTCACCATGGTGGTAGTAATGTGAGAACAGTCAGGACATTTCAAAGTGAAGCAGCTCTAAGCCTATAGTGAGAGTGGGAGATGTTGCATCACACTTTACACACACACACACACACACACACACACACACACACACACTCACACACTCACACACTCATTCTCTAGTAGTGGTTTTCTGAAGAGGTGTCTAGTGTTTTTGATTAGATTGTGAATTTAATCTTAAGTACATTTGAATTATAATAAGGTAATATAAGTGTCCTTTCTCCCTTTACTTAAGAGTCAGGTGTAAAGACAGAATAGCCAATCAGCTGAATTTACCACAATTCCACTTTTGACAATGAATATTTTGGGGGCCCTGTTCCTGTTAAAGTAACTGCTTCTCCCTTTATTTAAGTACAGCTTTTAGAAAGCTCCCATCATACAAATCATTTTGTGTGTGAATGCACTGTAAACATTTATAAACAGATGTGGCTTTCTCACATCTAACCTCAACCTCCTGTACATTACTTTATAGACAGTGATTCACCTTTTTTAAGGTTTGTGCCTGCTACTGGAATGTTTTTCTTCTGCATGAGGGGGTGCTGGAGCCAGTCAGAACCTCTCATGGTCACATGACATATAATCTCAATATAATAACCCGAGTATTTCTGTTCCAGCCAGACAACAAACACACACAATTTCAAAACACCTTATTTTAAACTTCTCTCCTGCATTTTCCTCTGTACAGTTTGATTATGTCTGTTTAATTACTCGTATGGAAACTCCATCTATGGCTATAACCTCATGCTATAGTTTTGTGTCCAGACGAGGGACACTTCCTTTTTAAAGATGAGGGACACATCTCCTTTAAAGATGAAGCATACTTTCCTTTTAAAGACGAGGGACACTTTCCCTTTAAAGATGAGGGACACTTCCCCTTTAAGGCCCCAGGCCTCTTGAGTTTTTCTCCAGGTTTCTCTGGACCACTGTCACCCTCCACTGAATGTATGTGAACAGGTGTTGGGAAAGTGCAGTAAATGAGCTACATGAAGTGAGTCAAAGCAGAACTACATTTCAGAGTCTACAGGCATACAGCTGGGCTGAAGTGTTTATAGTTCAGTGTGAGTGTGTCAGAATACAATTATCCAAACAACCAATCGGCTGATCAGCCCAGCAGCCGATAAGCCGAACTATCGAACAACCGATCAGCCAAACAGCTGGGCTGTTATCAGTACTGCTGCAGTAGACAAGCGCTTATCATACACAGGTCACTGTGCACTGCTGTGTGTGTGTGTGAGTGTGTGTGTGTGTCTGTGTGTGTGTGTGTGTGTGTGTGTGTGTGTGTGTGTGAGTGTGTGTGTGTGTGTGTGAGTGTGTGTGTGTGTTTGTGTGAGTGTGTGTGTGAGTGTGTGTGTGTGTGTGTGAGTGTGTGTGTGTGTGTGTGTGTGTGTGTGTGAGTGTGTGTGTGTGTGTGTGTGTGGTCACTATGCCTGTCTGTGTCTCCTTCATCACCACCCTCATCTAGAAACAGGACTGTTGCGTGTGAGGCCATTTCCAGAACCTTCCACACAAGACAGTGACAAACGAGCGTCTTTTCCGCAGACACTGATTGGCCTGTAAGAGTGCATGAAATGAATTTGTGGCTATACTTAGTATACCATTCACTGTCTCTGTGTGTGTGTGTGTGTGTGTGTGTGTGTGTGTGTGTGTGTGTGTGTGTGTGTGTGTGTGTGTGTGTGTGTGTGTGTGTGTGTGTGTGTGTGTGTGTGTGTGTGTGTGTGTGCGTTCTTTCCTGTGTTTGTCACTGATTGTTGGGTCTCCATTAACTTTGACTACTGGGTTGGTGTGGAGTGAAGAATTCAGCCCAAAAACGTCTTCACAATTTGTTGTCTCAAATTTTAAATCTTAAATAAATCTATATTTTATTTCCCAATCATCTATAAATTCTACAGTACCAGCCTTTGCAAAGAAATATGATACTTTCAACAATTCACCAAAAATCTGAAAAATTAAAAATATCAAAAACAATTACAGTTACCTTTATAGGTTTTATTAGCATATATTAGTGTATTATATATTATTACATATGTTACATATATTATTATATTACATATTATTATATTACATATTATATTATTACATATATTAATATATTACATATTGTTCCATATTGTTACTTTTCATTTAATTAATTAATTTATGATAATTATGAACATACCCAATTTAAATCTCCACATGGAAGCCAAAAGAAAGTGTTAAAGGTTCAGTCCAGCACATTAATAATAATAATATAACATGTTATATTAATAGTCCATCATATTAAAATAATAATACAGCATGTTACAATAATAATCTATCATGTTACAATAATAATCCATCATATTAAAATAATAATCCAGCATGTTGCAATAATAATCTAGCATGTTAAATAAATAGGAAATGTTTTTTCAATTTAGTGTGTTGCCAAACATATCTATAATAATTTTTATGCATTTCTCAGTATCCAGAAAAACTGTTGCCTAGAAACACACTGTGGTCGAGTGGCTGTTGTTAAGAAACCTTCAGGACTGATGATGAAACAGTGTGATTAAAGACCAGCCATGTTTCAGAGATCAGTATGGTACATCTCAACATTAAAGAGGCCATTTCAACTCTTTAAGAAAATCCCTGTGACTGTGTCCTTCACCGAGGACACAACCTCCACCCTACAGATTGACCAGATATACGGCGATGTGATCAAATGTTTGGCTGCGTGGGGCCCAGTCCACTGGTGCCATAGTCCATCACCCTCGGATACGGAGTACTGCAGCAGCAGAGATGGACACTGTCAGCAGGGACAAAAAGAGAGGACAGACGCACCTTTCTGCCAAAGGCTGGACAAACTGTAAGATGAGAAATCGAAAGAGTGAGAATGATGATGAGAGAGAGGGAGGGAGATTAGAGAACGACAGAAACAAGGAAGAAGAGAAAGAACGTTCAGAAGAGAGGTGCTCTCTGAATGTGTGTGTGTGTGAGTGAGTGAGTGTGTGTGAGGTGGTCTCTGAATGTGTGTGTGTGTGTGTGTGTGTGAGTGAGTGAGTGTGTGTGAGGTGGTCTCTGAATGTGTGTGTGTGTGTGTGTGTGTGTGAGTGAGTGAGTGAGTGTGTGTGAGGTGGTCTCTGAATGTGTGTGTGTGTGTGTGAGTGTGTGAGTGAGTGAGTGTGTGTGAGGTGGTCTCTGAATGTGTGTGTGTGTGTGTGTGTGTGTGTGTGTGTGAGTGAGTAAGTGTGTGTGAGGTGGTCTCTGAATGTGTGTGTGTGTGTGTGAGTGTGTGAGTGAGTGTGTGTGAGGTGGTCTCTGAATGTGTGTGTGTGTGTGTGTGTGTGTGTGTGTGTGTGTGTGAGTGAGTGAGTGTGAGGTGGTCTCTGAATGTGTGTGTGTGATTGTGTGAGTGAGTGAGTGTGTGTGAGGTGGTCTCTGAATGTGTGTGTGTGTGTGTGTGTGTGAGTGTGTGTGTGTGTGTGTGTGAGGTGCTCTCTGAATGTGGGGCAGACTAATCTGTGGTGTCATGGTGCCCTGGTCCAACTCCCTCCCTCCAGAGAACAGAGATGAAGAAAACTGAAGTATTAGACCTTGAAGCATTTTTTGGTAGCAAAAGGCACCACACAAAGACACGCACACATATATACACACATACAGATGCCCCATGCACATCCACACACACACACACACACACACACACACACACACACACACACACACACACACACACACACACACACACACAGTTCCATGCCATTAGACCGCCCTAAACTGTTGCAAATGCTCTCAAAGCAGACAGACTTCTAAAGCACCCCTGTGCTGATTGAGTGTATATGTGTGTGTGTGTGTGTGTGTGTGTGTGTGTGTGTGTGTGTGTGTGTGTGTGTGTGTAGGTTTGTTGGTGTTTTACATAGAAATAACAAGTAAATGAGCAATGTATTTTGTGTATGTGTGTGTGTGCACATGAATGTGTGTGTGTGTGTGTGTGTGTGTGTGTGAGTCCATATGGAGACATCTGTTGCTTGCTGAAAGGCTGATTCATTCTGCTATCTTACCTCTCCCCCTCAGCACACTGTGTGTGTGTGTGTATGTGTGTGTGTGTGTGATTGTGAGTGTGTATGTGTATGACTGTGCATGTGTGTGTGTGTTCGTTCATCTGTTTGTCACTGATTGTTGCATCTCCATTAACTTTGAATACTGGGTTGGTGTGGAGTGAAGAATTCAGCCCAAAAACTTCTTCACAATTTGTTGTCTCAAATGTTACATTTTAAATAAATAAATTATTCTATATTTTGTTGCTCAATCATTGACAGTACTAAATTATACAGTACCACCCTTTGCAAAGAAATATGTTACTCAACAATTCACCAAATTGAGCGTGTGTGTGTGTGTGTGTGTGTGTGTGTGCATGTATGCATGTGTGTGTGTGCGTGCGGGTATGTGTGTCTGTTTGTGTGTGTGTGTATGTGTGTGTGTTCTGTGATAAGCACCTGCCGAAGTAATTTGTCCTGATTATTTGAGAGGACAATACTATCTCCACATACTTACATACTTTAGAACACTAGCAACAGAAAAGGCACACTGGACAGGGGATCATTCTCCAAGTGTGATATTAAACATTCACTAGTTGGAATATTTTGATGTCAGCTTTTGACAGCACTAGTACTATTAACTATCTTTTAGACAATAAAATTTGAATGTCACATGTTTATAATTCTAATTACAAGAATTAGACTGTAATAATTTCATGATTTTCTGAAGACATTTCAAGCTGCACTGATTGTAGATGATTATTTTATTTCTCTGCACATTTGATAATCCTTTTTTTTTGTGAGCCATGTTTTTTAATCTAAAACATTCATGTAACTGATCACAGAGGGCATATGTTAAACCGTCCCAAAAATATTGTTTGTAATCAACATTTATTTTAATCCAAGATGCAGTTCATATTTTGGCCAGTGGATCACACGTTGACAGGTGCAGCGCTGGGAAGGACTGAAGGGAAGGCGCTTTACTGTGAGGAACTGGCGCCACCTCGCGTTGGACACATAGAACTGCCTAATGACGTCGTTCTGTAATGAATGTTTGGAGCTTGGAGGACTAAATCAGCGTTTCCCCCTTTTTGGATGGCAACCCCGGGAAACCAAAAACCTTAGGCACTGCACACTTAGCAGAAACCTGGATGATAAAGAACGAGGCCTGTGTTAGTAAGGACAGCATAATCTGAGCAGAGACGAAGTTGGAAAGCCCTAGTGCCGCATTAGATAAAACCTGACAGTAAAACAGCAAAGGTCAGCCATGTTCTGTTCAAGTGGACCTAGATTCTATATAAAACCATTATCAGTCTATATTATATATAAGACTACATTATATATAAGACTACATTATATATCAGTCAATATTATATGTAAGACTACATTATATATCAGTCTATATTATATAACAAACTACATTATATATCAGGCTATATTATATATAAGACTACATTATATATCAGGCTATATTATATAAAAACTACATTATATATCAGGCTATATTATATATAAGACTACATTATATATCGGTCTATGTTATATATAAAACTACATTATATATCAGCCTATACTAGAAATAAAACTACATTATATATCAGGCTATATTATATATGACTACATTAAATATCAGGCTAGATTAGATATAAAACTACATTATATATCAGGCTACATTATATATAAGAGTACATTATATAACAGTCTAAATTATATATAAGACTACATTATATATCAGGCTATATTATATATAAGACTACATTATTTATCAGGCTATATTATATATAAGACTACATTATATATCAGTCTATATTATGTATAAAACTACATTATATATCAGGCTATATTATATATAAAACTACATTATATATCATAAGACTACATTATATATCAGTCTATATTATATATAAAACTACATTATATATCAGGCTATATTATATATGACTACATTATATATCAGGCTAGATTAGATATAAAACTACATTATATACCAGGCTACATTATATATAAGACTACATTATATAACAGTCTATATTATATATAAGACTACATTATATATCAGGCTATATTATATATAAGACTACATTATATATCGGTCTATGTTATATATAAAACTACATCATATATCAGGTTATATTATATATAAAACTACATTATATATCAGGCTATATTATATATAAGACTACATTATATATCAGTCTATATTATATATAAAACTACATTATATATCAGTCTATATTATATATAAAACTACATTATATATCAGGCTAGATTAGATATAAAACTACATTATATAACAGTCTATATTATATATAAGACTACATTATATATCAGTCTATATTATATATAAAACTACATTATATATTAGGCTATATTACATAATAAAACTATATTAGAGCTTCTGTGACCCCCTTCTCTTGAATATTTCTAAAGATTATTAGGACTGTTTTTCTTTTTCCTCAGTTTGGACAGAGCACTCTCAACCATTTCAATACGAGTTATACTGTGTATGTGACAAATAAACCAAACTTGAAACTTGAAGGTACTGTAGGTGGCGCTGGCGGTGGTTCGTCGTTCCAGCCGCTGCAGGAGAAGAAGAAATTCCACGATGGCTGCGCTCAGGGTCGCGCGGGGCTTATTTAGGTCCTGCCGTGGAGTTCAAAGCGTGGATTATGATGCGCGAGCGCTGTTCTTGGGTGCGCGCCGGCCGGTTTGTACTTCGTCCTCGGACGACAGTAAGTAAAACATTTTAACTTTGTCAAATGAAACGCAGCTGACGCAGTTGTACGTCCGTATTGTTGACCTTGCGCACGTCTCCGCGCTCGTGCGCTAATGTTAACCCGTGAAGGCGACGTTTCCCGAGTCGCACGTGCACTAAGCCCGTTTGCACCATGTTGCAAAGCTGAGCATCGCGCACATATCCGCGCGCCAGGCACCTCAGACTGTATCCGTTTGCTCCAGCGTGTATCCGTGAATGTGATGGAAGTGTTTCGTTGTGTAGGATTGTGTTTGTTATTGTGGCTTTTGTGAAGGTGTCACGTTTGAGGTGCTCGTGTTCACGGTCCTGCGGCAGCTTTACGTGTTTGCTGTGCTCTGTTTCCATGGTTTCCGGCTGTGAAGGTGCTGATGGCGTCAGAAAAGCCCAGTTCGCAGATGCTGAAGTTCAGGAGATTTTGACCAGAATTACGGGTTTGGACCTGGAGCGAGTGTTTAAACCCATTAAACGGGAGCTAAAACCACCCAAGTATAAACTTATGACTGACGCTCAGCTAGAGGAGGTAAGCGTTCAGCACGACGTTAAAACCCACCACCTCATTACTGGATGTCCTTTTTAATCTGAGTTTCTTTAATTTTAACTTCCTTTCTCGTATGTGTGTGTGTGTGTGTGTGTGTGTGTGTGTGTGTGTGTGTGCGTGCACACACGTACCTGTAGGCAGTGCTCCGGGCGAGGGAACAGGCTGGGAAGCTTCTAAAGATGCCTTTAGTCGTGCCTGAAAGGCAGCCCATAGACGATGTGCTCGCTGAAGACACTATCCTGGAAGGCATGGACACAGCCAAGCATGTCTTCACTGACATCACCTTCAGCACCCCACACAGAGTAATGTCTCTCTCACACACACACACGTACTGACATCACCTTCAGCACCCCACACAGAGTAATGTCTCTCACACACACACACACACACGTACTGACATCTCCTTCAGCACCCCACACAGAGTAATGTCTCTCTCACACACACACACGTACTGACATCACCTTCAGCACCCCACACAGAGTAATGTCTCTCACACACACACACACGTACTGACATCACCTTCAGCACCCCACACAGAGTAATGTCTCTCACACACACACACACACACGTACTGACATCTCCTTCAGCACCCCACACAGAGTAATGTCTCTCTCACACACACACACACACACACACACGTACTGACATCACCTTCAGCACCCCACACAGAGTAATGTCTCTCACACACACACACACGTACTGACATCACCTTCAGCACCCCACACAGAGTAATGTCTCTCACACACACACACACGTACTGACATCACCTTCAGCACCCCACACAGAGTAATGTCTCTCACACACACGTACTGACATCACCTTCAGCACCCCACACAGAGTAATGTCTCTCACACACACACACACGTACTGACATCACCTTCAGCACCCCACACAGAGTAATGTCTCTCACACACACGTACTGACATCACCTTCAGCACCCCACACAGAGTAATGTCTCTCACACACACGTACTGACATCACCTTCAGCACCCCACACAGAGTAATGTCTCTCACACACACACACACGTACTGACATCACCTTCAGCACCCCACACAGAGTAATGTCTCTCACACACACACACACGTACTGACATCACCTTCAGCACCCCACACAGAGTAATGTCTCTCACACACACACACACGTACTGACATCACCTTCAGCACCCCACACAGAGTAATGTCTCTCACACACACACACACGTACTGACATCACCTTCAGCACCCCACACAGAGTAATGTCTCTCACACACACGTACTGACATCACCTTCAGCACCCCACACAGAGTAATGTCTCTCACACACACGTACTGACATCACCTTCAGCACCCCACACAGAGTAATGTCTCTCACACACACGTACTGACATCACCTTCAGCACCCCACACAGAGTAATGTCTCTCACACACACGTACTGACATCACCTTCAGCACCCCACACAGAGTAATGTCGCTCACACACACACACCCCTCTCTGTGGGCTTATTGTAGCATTTTGGGCTTAATTACAGTGCACTGTAACCAAGTATAATGACGGTCATAAACTGTGTTGATCTGAGTTTATTTATTGTGTAACAAGCCTAAATAAAACACTCTGTGTAATCTATAAGGATATAATCAGCTTCCCAGTGTTTTTAAAAGTGTAACAAAACAAACACATTTGAAGATCAACACTTAACTGGAAAAGGTTGCAGTGACACTAAATGTGCACACGTGCTGATGGGTAGTTCAATAGCAGCTCAGAGTGGTAAAGCTAATTCAGTCTTAATTATGTGAGGTGGGGCATCGGTGTGTCGGGTCTGCAGGATGTCGGTGTTCACTCAATGAGTTTCTTTGTTGTGCTGAAGCACCTTGTTGTGTGCAACTCGATTTCTGTGAGAGATTCTGCTGGAAAGCTTCGGGTGCTTCACTCGCATACAGGAACCAGGATCAGTTTCCTTTGGAGCAGGTGTGTGTGGAATGGTGATGTCAAGACACTTTGATGTAGCGCTCCTGACTCCTCTGACATGCGCCACCTGAATCCCCCCCCCCCCCCCCCACCAGGAGCGGTTCATCGTTGTGAGGGAGCCGAGTGGAATGCTGAGAAAAGCAACGTGGGAAGAGAGAGACCGTCTCATACAGGTGTACTTTCCCAAAGAGGGCCGTAAGCTTACGGCGCCCCCTATCTTCAACGAGGAAAACCTCAAGGTATCTTTGAAGCAAACAAAAGCCTTCCTGATTTCAGATTATGGTGAATTCAGCCTCTTTGATCCACCCTGTGTCTTCTGGGTCTGCAGGTGATGTTTAGGCAGGACAGACATGAGGAAGTGCTGAACCACTGCCTCGTCCAGTTTGAACCTGATTCTGCGGACTTTAAAAAGGTGCGTGCAACCCTGGGTCGTATAAACGTACTGATGAGTGTCACGTGCAGGAGCCTGAGGTTTGTGATGCTGTACCATGTTCGCAGGTGCACACGCTGGCCTTCGAGCACCTGGAACAGGAGGCCAAGTATGAGGTTCTCCGCTCCACACGGTTCTTTGGACCTCTGGTCTGGTACCTGGTCACTAGACGCAGAGTCGACGGTCTGCTGACAGACATGCTTCAGAGAGACCGGTGTGTGTGTGTGAGAGTGATTACAGGTGCTGTACAGTCAGAGTGGCTCAGTCATACAGATTTCAGTTGTACATTGTCTTGGTGACGTATGGTTGCAGGTTACAGGATGCATTGAGTTTGGTGCGGCTGTTTAACCTGGTTCATCCTCAGAGTGACTGTGCCTTACAGGCTGTGCAACAACAAGCCACAGGGTTGGACTTGCTCAAGGTAATTAAACACACACACAACTACACATCAGGTGAGCTGGCCCTGCAGTGTGTGTAGAGACAGGCTCCACAGGCTAAATATAACCCTTCACTAAGTTCCATTTGTCCAGTGTGTCATAAATTTATATTGACAGGGTTGTGTGTATTTGTTAAAGACTGAGACGTGATAGGACAGGTCAGGTCAGTCGTTAACCTAGTCTCAATGAATACAACTCGGCGTACATGTTCAGCCTCTGTCTGCTAACCTCAAACCTCTGAGTAGCCAGTCATGGTAGACCCTTAACCCTGAGTAGTTGGTCATAGCAGGAGTCAAAGTTAGGACTGTGTGTGTGTTCATTAGTGTCTGTATGCATGACTGTACACTCAGAAGTAAACCGTGCAAGTCTCATGTGGCTTTAATGAAAATTGCTCATAAACAAAATCTAACTTAACTTCAGTGCCTGTTGCCTAGTGTGTTGAAGCTTGGAGGTTTTTGCATTCGTCTGTCTTTGTTCAGATCTTTGCTGATTGTGAGTCTCAGAAGTCTGGATTCATCAAACTGGCTCTGCAGACGTATGAACACAGCGGCACAGACATTGTCTTAACAGCTCCACAAAGCAAACCTGGAATATCAGCGCAGCATCTGCAAACTACACATGGAGAACTCGGAATACCAGACTATAGATCTTTCTGAATGTTTGTATACATAATGTATAAATATTAAGTTTAAATATGAACGTTGTGGAATAGTGAGAACACGGCCAATGGGGGAATTTGGTGCAGGATGACGGTTACTGTAGCGCTGTGGGGAAATAAACTGGCTGGCTGCTCTCCCTGCCTACTAAAACGCTGGCAGATTTTGCTAAAATACTCCGTTGTACATTGTGTTTTTGGTGAATCCACAGATTTATGTTCATTAATGTCTCAGTAAGTACAGCAGACAGCACTGTTACGTGATGACATTAAACATGTCAGTTCATCATGGAAATCAATCCTGAATGATTAAACTGGGGAAGGGGGAGTTCCAGAGTGTCACCCAAAAATACTGGCTTTAATGTCCAATACTGAACACACTCTAGTACTGAAACACTGGCTTTCAGGTTATTCTGTACTTTAAAAGACTGACTGGGTCAGAAGTTGTTAGAGGCTGACTGATAAAGGAGATATGTGGTAGAACCTCATGTTGTCTCACTCACACACGGCGGTCGGTTATCTACAGCTCACACGTGATTCACAGATTACATTTATCTGCCACTTTTATCCAAAGCGACACATCTTGAGTAATTGATGGTTACTGGCAACCTTGATCTTACTAGTCCAGTACCTTAAGCACTGAGCCACTGATTTTTAAGTGGCATTTACTAGGACATGTTGAGACCTGAAACAGCCAATGTGACCATATGGATTTGATTTAGTTGATTGCTACATTATCCTCGATTTAAGTGGGATTGCTGACATCTGTATGCAGTTTCAGGTTCCTGCCTACAACTGACAGCTCAGCAGGTTCAGTCAACATCCAGCAGAATGGACTTCATTGCTGGAGGGTTTTTTTTGTATTCTGAGGAAAGTACAGGGTGAGCACTTCCAACGTTACTGAGTCCTCACATTATTAGATTATATGGCCCAAACCAAACATTACCATTCGGATCAGATGAGATTCTGCAAACACATCTGACCACTGATATGTTTAAGACAACACATGTACAGTAGATCATAGATTTAATTTTTCTTTTTCATCCAGCAACTCTAGTCACAACACACAACTCTTCTGCATACTGCCTGGTCTCAAACACCCTGGCAGGAGAACATCAGGATGGTTGCCTCAGTTACACCACTTTATTAAAATCGCATATGCATATGTACATTTGTACAGTGACACTGAACTCAGGGGGAGTCTTGGCAGGATGTTGAACACTCAGAGTATTATTGCTTCTTCTTAAAGACCTGATGGCAGACTTTGTCTTGGCATGTGAACTCCTGGAAGTGAGATGAAAGTGATTTGAGAAAGTGTCTCAGGAATAATACCATTCAGCAATATTAATGTAATAGCACATGAAGTAATAACATTACTCATTTGTGTCATTAAGTCATGGCAAAACTTGTTCTTAACTTGTTCTTTTGGCCACTTATTTAAAAATGTAGAACTTTGGAAGTTTATGGCATAAGTAAAGTGGTTGAAGGGTTAGGCTGGTGTTTTTACCAGATGAAGCAGGTCTCCCTCAATCCAGTGTTTCCAGCCACGGTTCTCCTTCTCGCCCTTCTGAACACACACCAGCTTCTCTCCTTCCCACGTCACCAGTGTCTGAAAGTTCAAGGCAGGAAGCAGGTGACACACATCACGACTGTACCGAAGCATCACAGCAGAGTAAGATTTTTAGTAAAACGTGGATGAGGGACTGTATGGCCCTTCTGGAACACAATCTACTCTGTTCACACAAAACTGGATTTGCACTGAAGAGAACATCGAAAGATGTTTGTGATCTAGTGTTTAAACAAATCATTGGTTGCGTGGCTGATTTGTGGTCTGTGTGAAGGAGAAATGACGTTCAGATCAGAATCTGTGTTGTTGTACCGTGAGTCACTGCACTGGCAAGTACTTGCGAGCCAAATTTGTCACTTTTTGCTGTCCAGCTCTGAAACCTGATGGCTTTATCCATTTTTTTTGTCATTTTGTTCTCCTGCACAGCAGTGATTAGATATGCCCCTAATCTGAGGGTCAAAACTCCCTTTCAAACAGTGTAGGGGAAGCAGAACACCGTTCTGGTTCTTGTTGAAAATGAAATAAAGGTGAGTCATTTGGGGCAAAAAGCTAATCAGCAGCTGGCAAATAATGGAGCATGTTCTCCAAGTAAGAGACCAGATACTTGGTTTTGTTTCCCCCACACACAACCCTCTACCTTGACCACTCTGTTGTCCAGGCCCTTGGTGTGCTCTTCAAACTCCTCCCCAACAGTGAAGTTGACTTCATAATTTCTGAACGTGCTGAGAGTTTTGGTCTCAAATTTATCTCCATTTTGCACAAAGACCTTTGTCTGAGTGAGGTGTGCAGCAATCTTGCGTGTAGCAAAGTCTATATCTGAGAGAGAGAAAAAATATGAGTGTGAAAAGGGGTAATTCCTCAAATCCTGCCACTGGAAAACTATAATTATATGGATGGGTCATGGAGGTTAACCAGTACAGGCCAATTATCTAATCTTTGTTATCATGGTAAATGAAACACTATGACCTGATCAAAAAGAGTCCATGAAGTGGCAGCACCTGGAACTTATACTGCCTCAATAAACATGTCTGATACCATCTTACCAACAGCATGTAAAGTAGAGTTACATCTGCATGCAAAAAGTGAATCTGAAAACAGTCAGGCAAACCAGAGCAAATGTCTTTTACATCCCAGTTTTGTAGTCTGCATTTTTGTGAGGGATAGATTGTTTGCTCTGATTCAGCAAAACAGTGAACACAGCTTCAGAGAGACTGAGCACTCTGACCCTTGGAGAGCAAGACATTGAACCCGTAGCTAGAGAGCTACATTATGCTGACCTTGGAATAGTAAAAGGGCAGTGGTGTCTCAGTGGTTAAGGTACTCCTCTAGTAATCAGAAGGTTACCAGTTCAAGTCCCACCACTGCTAGGTTGCCACTACTGGGCCTCTGAGCAAGACCCTTAACCCTCCATTACTGAAACTGTACAGTCATAATTGCAAGTCTCTCTGGATAAAAGTGTCAGCTAAATGCCGTAGATGTAAAAGGCGTATGAAGATGTGAATGTAGGGGCAGAGGACTTACCCAGTGCCTTCATAAACTCTTCAAAGTTCTCGTTGCTCACCATTTGCCATTGTCCATTAAAATCTGCCGGCATGGTGATACTGACGTAGTGGTGTGTGTGAGGGTCAGAACGTGGTCAGATGCTGAAGACACAGCAAAACTGAGCCTATTATAGTGGCGGTCGGTGATGCGTCTCTCTCAGTGTAGAGTGGAGTTGCAAAGTTCAACTGATAACATCATTTATTACCATTAAATCCAGAGGGAAGGGCTGAGACAAACACTCAGCTCCTAACGCTTCTCTAAAGATCAAAAGAGTCATTAGTTCAGATTTCCTGCGGACCGGGGAGCCAGGCAACTCTCCCAGACAAGCACAAACGCCCCCCTGAAACTGCTGTAATCAGCCAGCACACGTGAGCTGGAATAGCTTGATAGGATCACAGCAGATATGAAGGCTGTTCTCACAAAATATCGATGATCAAAGCTCTGGACCCTGGAACTGCAGAGCCATCTTAGTATCTGCCTTTTGATCAAAATGATCATTGTCACGGTAATCGCTGTGCTAAACATTAACACGCTGCCAGTTTGCAGAGGTACCTGTGCTCTCCCGGAGGCAGGACTAACGCAGGACTAACGGGCAAAGCTATTAAGCCTCGGTCATTTGGTAGCTTCTGATTCTCCTTTTTCACAGCACTGAAAATTATTGGTTTGGGGAAAAGAAATTTAGAAGCAATCCCCTCGTTCTGGAAACTCCAGTAACACCTGTGTGCAAATACATATTGCATAACATACCTGCAACATGGTTAATCCCAGTGAATTGTGCAGATTTTCTGGACGGTGGGTCTTTGAAGAGGTACTTCATGCGGTTTGCTGTGCTGGGGGGTTACTGGGGGGTCCAGAGACAGTGGCAATAATGACCATGAGAACGCACGTCAGATCAAGACCTTCCCTGCTGTTCAGTTTAGCAGAGCCCAAGACAGTCAAAGGTCAAAGTTTACAGAGAAGTTAAAGGTTAAAGTTTACAGATGTATGTCTCATTCAGAGTACTGCAGAGGTGTGAATGCCTGGTGGAAATGGCTCCATGGACTAACACGACTACACACTTCATTTTTATTTAGATTTTTTAATAAAGTTTTAGCTTTTTTTCCATTTATTGCATGTGTGTGTTCTAGTTCTTGTAACTTGCAGGCATAATTGAGTGTTTTCCTGAGTTGTAGTTTAGTACAGTTTCTAAACTCTCATCAGCTGAAGGTACAGCAGCATGACTTGGAGGAAACCACCTTGTCATGACACGAGGGTAACCACGACGACCAAGAAAGAGCTCCTTAGCAGAAAAACAAAGTCACTGCCTTTAAACAGTAGGCTATTTTATTCACCTTACTCAGCCACCTGTCCAGCTGGCCTCCTGAAACCTGTGTTAAAGAGTTGGCTTTATGCAAAAGACATTAAGAAAAAATGTCACAACATCCGTAATTCATAAACTCCAACACTACTAAAGTCAATCAACTGGGTACAAAAGTTATTAACTGTTCATAAGTTAAGTCAAAAAAAAAAAAAAAAAAAAAAAAAAGAATTAATACTGAAAGGACATAACAGGTCACTAAAACGTCTTCCCAATATGAGAAATCTCAGTATTTGAAATCAAGTACTGATTTGATTTCCTGTACTTAGCAAATACGTACCAATTTATACTCTATGGCAAGACAACGCATTTGAATTGAATACAAAATAATGCTCAAGAGAACTTCAAATATGCAAAGCTTTGCTACAAAGGGATTCTCAGAAAACTCTGGAAAGAAAACAAAATCCTACGCCGTATAAACACCCTCAACTCAGAGAAAGCGGGCGGAAAGGGACTTTGTACATATCGGCTCACAAACCCCCTTCACAAGTACAACACAGAACCCACGTGGCTTTTGAAAGGAGTGTTAAACCGAGGGGAAAAAAAAAAACCAAATGCTGAAGGGAACACAGGACACCCCTCCCCGCCGGGGCGCCAGCCTTGATCTCAACAATCAAAAACAAAACAAATTCTGCAAGTCCGTGAAAATGGTAAACGTAGTTGACCCCTGAGTTTCTAATGCAGAACTAGTGTGAAATACCTCATTACAGTGTGCCGATTAGTGCAAGCCAGCAAAATACGCTCGTCTAAGCAGGAGGTATGGCAAGATAGCACCCAACCAGGCAGGTCACTCCTGTTGGCCAAACCACAGACAGAACGGGGCTGATTTGAGCAGTAGTTTTATCTTCACATAAATCTTCTTTATAAGAGAAGCTATAAATATCCCTGAACGTGATTCACAGTATTTATTCTCCAGTGCTGCTACTCTTTCTCCTCTCATTTTTTCTTTCCTTTTTTGGACAATCAAGTGTCTTCGAGGTCTCCAGTTAGTGTCTCTTAAATGGCGAGGACGTCCACTACTCCTTCACTCACTGTCTCGGTAGTTCACCGTCCGTTTGCCCAGATTCCTGGTTCGAATGTGTGTGGCTCGGACAGGCTTGCCGTAGGAGGCGTCGCTGTCTGGTGTGGCACTCCTGTCATGGCGTGCGGACCCTCGGGTGATCCCCCTCGCCGGTCTCTTTGGACGGCTGCGAGAGTCCGAGCTGGAGAAGCGCGGCTCGCTGCTGGACTCGTCTGGGCTCTCGGAGCGGCTCGCGCTGCTGCTCCCGCTGCAGGCCCGCCGCACGTTTCTCCGTTTTGCTCTGCAGCCGGCCGCTCTTGAACGCTCCTGCGACGGTCCGTTCTCCGCTTGCTTACCACCGCCAGAGTTGCTGTCCGAGCCTCTCCTGAAGTGCTTTGACCTTTGCCCTCTTCTTCCCGGGCGGGTCCTACACTTGCTTTCGTCCCTGGTCCTCGAACCCACTCCCGCGTCTTCAGACTCTGAAGTTCTGATCCGTTTCCTTTTGAAGGAGCAGCTTTCGGCTTTTGCACGCCGGTTGGTGGCGTCTCTAACTGCGCCGGCACTGCCAGTTCCGCGCCTTGGCCGGCTCCGTCCCTCAGAATTCACGTCCTCCTCAGAGTCCGTGATGTACTTCTTCTTTGCGTGGGCCCGCATGGTTGGCCGTCTCTGGGGAAATGGCATCTCCTTCTCTGAGTCTTCGCTCTGCTGCCATTCCTCAGAGGAAATCTCTGTCCTTTTCTTCCGTCTGCGGCTTGGCACCTCTTCACTCTCAGAGTCGGAACTGTTGGACTCGCCATCCAGGCGCTTGGCCTGCTCAGCAATTCTGGGCTCGGTTCTGCTGGTTTCCTCCTCTCCGGTGCTGCTCTGGCTCTCCTCTTCCTCAGATTTGACTTTGAGTCTCTTCCGTGGAGCCCTGGACCACGCGGATGTACCACGTCCTTCTGTGACCTCTGGCACCCCTGAACGCGCCCCTGACTTGGAGATGCTGCGGGCTTGTTCTTGGTTCCTCAAACTTGTCTTACTTGCATTTTGCGAAGGTTCAAGGTCCCACGCGCTCAATTTCCGACCGTTTTGATGAAGGTACTTCTCAGCCTTGGGAGTCTCTGGTTCCTCATCGGAGCTTCTGTAGGCCTCCTGTTTGCTGGGAAGGTTTCTGGGTCGCCGGGATCTGGAGACCTCCTCCTCTTCTCCCATGTCGCTGTCGTTAAAGTGTTTTATTTTATTGATGGCCGCTCTTGCTGTCTTCCTGATAGGCTTCCGTCTGCTAATGGAGTCGTCATCTTCCTCCTCCTCCTCCTCCTCCTCTTCTTCCTCCTCTTCTTCCTCCTCTTCTTCCTCCTCACTGCTTTCATCTGCATTCTCTTCTCCCTGCTCTCGACCTTTGCTGTTCCCATTGACGTGTGGTGAATCATCTGGAATAAAAAAGAAGAGCCAGCAACTTATGAAACATGGCACCAACACATTGCACATGTCAGTGGACAACCTGAAACCAATTTCGAAACCTGACCCCTGAAACAAGTCCCTAAACTGTTTGAGGTTGGAGCAGCTGCCCTTCACCTTGTTTTAGTAATGTCCGTCTAGCTGCTCTGCGACCAGTTCTCACGCGCTCTCCGTTGGGAGGTGAAGGGGAGGCGGAGCTGTCCGTACTGGCCTCACTCTGTTGCTCCTCACTGGCTGAAGCTTCACTCTCATTAGACTCTGCAAAGAAAGTTGTTTAGTTTGTTGTTCAGGGCTATAGCCCAGCGTTACACTGTCTGCACAGCTGTAAGCATCATGTAACTATTCAACATATTCATTTACATATTCCTCTCTCTGAAAACACACTATAGAAAGGAGGGCTTAGAGGGAGGGGTTTTCACAGGAAGCTGCCTTGCTGCGCTCATTCTACCAAACGGATGTTTGATCGACTTTGTGCTCGTTAAACATCGTCTTTGCCAATGACCAAAATATGGAACCTTGTATGTGACCAATCTAAAAAAGTACTACACCAAGTTTCCTGGGAACTAAACGATGGCCCAGTGTTCCCTTTAAGACTTAAGCAATAGATAAACAAAAATGATAATATAAAAATGTCTTTCAGATTCTGAATCTCTTTGTGTGGTTCCTACCCTGGCTGTGGTGTTCCTCGGAGTCAGAGCTGCTCTGGAGGACAGCAGCGGAGCGTTTTGTAGCGCGGGCCGCCGGCCTGCCGCTCCCTGGACCCTCCCGGCCCCACACGTCCTCCTCATCCTCCTCGGACGCGTCCATCAGCTTCATCCTGCTGACGGCAGCCACGGCAGTTCTTCTGGGCCTGCGGCCTGCACATGAGTCCGCGTCGTCACTGCCGTCTGAGACACTGCTGTCTTGCACTCTCCGCCGCGGTGACCTGCCGAGCCCATTCACCTGAGCACCGCCCTCTGACACACAGCGGTGCTTCGGTTATGCAGACATAGCAGTACACAACCCAAAAAGGGACAAGCAAGGTACACCCAACAACCAACCATCATCTTATTAAGGGCAATAAACTGTTACGCTGGGTTTTGGAGGTGTTTACCTGGCTTTCTTCTGTCTGGGGCAGAGCTCCTAGTCACTCGAATAGAGCAGCTCCTGCTTGAGTGAAGTCGCTTCAAAGAGCTGGATTTCCCAGAACGCTCTGCAACACGGTCTCCGCTGGAACAGCCGTCGTCATCGTCGTCTTCACTCCTGTCCCCAGAGACTAAAAACCCAGCAGAAAGGTCAGGCATGGAAAAAAAGAAAAACAAGCAGTGGCTCAGAGGTCAGAGGGCAAGGCGTGGCTGGTTGGAGGCTCACCATTCTGGACCTGGACGTCCCACCCTTGCAGGGCCCTCCTCGCGGCCCTCGTCTCCCGTCTGAAGCGGTGCGAAGACGACGGGCCTCTCTCACCGTCACTCTCCGATTCTACGGCAGGCAGAATAGTCACACACCGAGTCCAGTCTCGGAAATGATGATTCACTGGCCAGCAGCGTCTGGGTCACAGCTGCTGAGTCATCAGCGATTTTGATTATTTTGAAAAACCTTAATTTGAAGCAGGTTGCTTAAATCACAATATAAATTCATAATATATTCAGTGTATTTTTCACCTGTTCAATCTACAAATTGGCTTAAGCCAATTCTTAAAATATATTTAATTGTACACTAATTAAAGAAAATGCATTTAAATAGGAAAACTTTCATAAACTTGCAATGTTTCCTGTAACCGAGCTAATCACTCTGCCACAGTCGTCATGTATCAGCAACACTGGGGACTTTGGACAAAATGGCTCTGAAAAAGCTCCAAACTCTCACCCTTTATAATCTAACAAACATGGGAATGCGTGCAGATCGTCACTAACAGTAAGACGCGTGGCGGCTCCTCAGGGTGTTGTCGGAGGCGCTACCTGATGTAGCTGACGTGGCACTCTGACCGTAGTCTTGGTGGTGTGCCGAGGAGCGGCTGGCGCTATGGCGGTGGCCCTTCCTGCTTCGGCGCTCTGGAGCGGACACTTTGGCTGAGGTAGGTTTGGGTTCACTGTGTTCCTGAGTTTTCGTGCCTGCCCTCTTCTGACTGCATGGAGGGAAAGGAGGAGCTACTCATATCCAATGCACTAGACTCACCCTCCAGACACTTCTTTGTGCTGCCTGCACATTCTAATTAACTGACATGTAATCCAATTAATTGATCCACTTTTCCCCAGGGATTGTGAGGGGGAGCGCGTGTTGGTGTGAGGGCGGAGCCCCACCTCGTGACCTCCAGGCTGGGGAGCTGGATGGCGCCCTCCTGCTGTTGGAGGTGCTTCCGGAAGCGCGTGCTACGCCGCAGCCTGGAGCTGCACTTCTGCGCCGTCTTGTAGTCCGAGATGATTTTCCGGATGCGCTCCTCGAAGAACGCCGACAGCCGCAGGGTCATACTGTAGATCTGGATGGTCAACAAGCGCCATCAGTGTTACCATCACAATGCCGTGAGCTACAGAATTAAACAGGTAATGAATGCTAATTACGTTTACATTTAGCAGATTAGCTCCAAAGAATAAGCCATGAGCTCCAAAGAAACATATTCTTGAGGGAAATTGAGGGTTAAGGGTCTTGTTCAGGGGCCCAACAGTGGCAACCTTCTGATTACTAGTCGAGTACCTTCACCACTGAGCCACCACTGTCTCATAATTAATCTAAAATACACTTTGAGAGGTGCTGTTGTTAATATCTCTTAGTCTTTAGTTAAAATGTTATTGTAAGTGCCCAAGTTTATTCCTACAAAGAGCAGGAAAACAAAGGGTTCAGTTAAAAATGACATTACAAGCACGTGTGGAGCTGATGAGGGTCTCTGACCTTCGAGCGTTTGTTGGGCGTGTACGCTTTTGCGTTAGCAAATATAAGCCTGGTGTCTTTGCATAAGTGGGTGGGGTTTTCATAGCGGTCCTCTTCAAGGGTTCGTCGAATGGTTCCGAGATCCATCGGAGTGTCTATGATGTCCAGGTAGTCCTATGAGAGACACCGACGTGTGCCGTTCAAGTTACAACACCAGTGACATCCTGAAAAGCAGTCGGGCCAGACTACTGGGCTGAAACTGAGGCTGCTCAGATGTGGTCACCATGGAGAGTCGAGTGTCTATAAAAAGACACCAATTACCCAAAACTTTCCACGATGGCTGCCAATGCCTTATTTTTGTTTGTTTACCTGACAGGTCACTTAACTCCCATCTCATCATTTGAGAACTGAGTCCCAGTAACCCCAGTATCCCATCAGCGTGTACACCACCCATCTGTGCGTCTCACCGGATACTCGTTCTGGTCCACAGGCTGACGGAAGGGCTCCGAGTCCTCACACTCCAGCATGTAGTCTAGCAGCTGTTTACACGCAAACTTCCAGGCGTCCCGATCAGCACTCGCCTCTCCTGCCTGCAGATGGTACCTCAATTACATCTGACCAGCCACGCTAACATTTCTCTACTCAAACCAAACACGATTTTCTTCCAAAGGCTTGTAGAAACATTCATAGATCTTGCATCTTGGTGCATCATGTGTAGCTATGGAAACCTCTGACCTCTCATAGGATCGATGCGTCAGAACTACGAGGACGCGTAAAGAAAAAGGCACCACACACATACAGCGAAATGAAGTCTCTAACAGCAGTTTTTAACCTCTCAGCAGACCTACAGTATCGTGAAACTGCTTAAAGTGATGAAAACGGTCTGACGGTCACAGCTACTATTAATAAAACATGCAAGTTACAGATCCGTAGACGAACCATAACCGGCTGCTTTAATTGGAAACAGCGTGAAAAATATTGGTCCATGTTTAGGAATACGTACTGCTACCTGGCGCGTCCGTTTAGGAATGTGGAACGCTACCTGGTGCGACCGGCGTCCTGCAGATGTGCCTGGAGCATCTCCATCATCTAGGTCCTGTAACAGCAACAAACAGTAGGGATCTAAAACAGCACTAGGGACACGCCCCCAGTACACAGCCCTGAGCTCCAGCTCATGACCATCACTCAGCTCACCTCGTCCTCTGTATACTCCATGTTCTCGACTGCATTGTAGATCTCCATTATATCCCTACAGTGTGGTTTGCTGGGGCAGGGGGGAAACCATACACACACTTTGTAAACAGGAAATGGAACTGAAAGGTAAAGCAATATTCATGACCCACTCATGACTGCTTGTACCTCCTCGAGTTACCTAATAAACTTTAGGAGGACGTCCGTTATCAGTTTGGCTGACTGGGCAATCTTACTGCGGGGCTCGTTAAAGGTCTTTGCGTTGAGGAAAATGTACCGCGTGTCCCAGATCAGTGCGGAAACCCTCCTGCAAATATCAAAAGAAAAACCAAAACAGATGGACAGTTGGTGAGATCAAACCCAAGAACTTGCTCGTCCAACATGGTCCAAACGCTCCCTTCTTCATAGAGCAAACGTAAACCATTTACTGTGATGGCTGGTAAATAACGCCAGCTTTATCTGAGATACGGGCACTGGCTGCACATCCCCTCTCAAAGACTGGAAACAAAACCCATTAAATGTGTGATGCTGTTTGAGTCAGTTTTGAACGACCACACGTGTCGGATGATGAACGCATCTTTCAGACGATTAATCAGCTGTGCTTCCAACACTCCCGACACCGAAGCCGAGGACTGTGGTGGTAATTCTGAGCGGAAGGCGAGAAATACGCGTGAGGTGGTAGAAGAATTGGACCTATAAAAGTTGTGTCTGAGCCTCATGCGGATGGTGCCCAGGTCCGTGGGGTAGGCAACTATGGTGCAGTAGGTGGGGTACTGAAGTAGGTCCACTGGGCCAGAGAAGGGCGCTGCTATATCTGACAAAGCCACACAGGAAATTGCATCAAATACAGTTTACATTCCGGTTTAGACACTGATATAATAATAATAATATGAAGAAGAAAACTAACCAAACGCAGACTGTTCTCAGCTGTTCCCTGTACATACCCACTGTGATGAGTTGGTCTATGCCTGCTATGATGCGCGCGCACTCTTCCTCTCTGCTCCGCCCACTCCACTCGTCCTCTTGCGGCTTGTAGAGGATGTAGGCCATCTCCTCCTCTGTGACGGCAACGCCTGCACCAACCAACTCCGGCTGCTGGGCTACAGTACCAAAAACCGCCGAGACAGTCCCTCAGGACAAGGCCAGAGTACTGACCCAACCCCTGACAGAGTCCCTCAGGACAAGGCCAGAGTACTGGACCAAGTTTAAGGCAAACGTCACCAGCCTTTATAAGGGTTGAAAATGCCTGTTATACCTATGAAGGCTCGTGTTTGCTCTGCAAATGTGGGTAAATGATCCAGTCCCTCAAAGGAGGGTAAAACAGAGGCCTGTTAGTTACTGTGTGTGTGTGTGTGTGAGAGAGTGTGTGTGAGAGAGAGATATTACACTAGACGAGGGGTATTTCTGCATTTTACCATTTTCTGGAATCGCCTCTATATCCCACGGACTAAGCTTCTCTGTCTCTCCATTGTCCCACCTGCAGAGAGAAGCTTACATCACAAACTGGCCACACCCAGCCTAACCCATGCCATGAAGAGGAAGGAACTGCCAAGTAAGTGTGTGTGTGTGTGTGTGTGTGTGTGTGTCTTACCTGACTTTAAAACACTGGAAATGGCTGTCAGGATACTCAGGCTGATATGGCTCCTGGCAGACCACAGACCCAAACCACCAGGCATCATCGATTACAGAGCGGAAGCGATCATCTGAAACAAACACACACACACACACACACACACACACCTGAAACCCTCCCGACAATACAAGGACTCCTCACACAGATGTTCCAGCTCTACACAGCAGAGCAGAAAGGCAGACGCACTTGTCCTCCAAACCCGGCTGTGGGCTTCATCGTAGCTCTGACGGAGAACAAGGAAGTCGATCACATCCGGCATATCGTGGTACCTGCAGGAAAACAAGGCCCAGTGTGTCTATGTACCCCAAACCAGCACGCCCAAGGCCATGAGACACCAATGTAGCTGGCACAAGTCTTACTTCACAGAGAAGGACTTGTCCGTTATTTTGCCTGTTCCGGGGTCTATCAGTGTCAGCTTCAGACAGCACAGGGTTGGAGGACACACCTCATACTTGATCCCCGTTATCTTAACGAACTCTTGGTCCTGGTGAGTAATCAGAGCACAATCATCAGGTGAAGGTGACGTTTATTACAGACCTAAAAGAATGCCATGCGGCGACATACAGCCCCGCTCCACATCAGTGAATGTATCGACACATGAAACCGTGGCTGGGCCAGGCTACTCCAGGCTACTCCATACGAATTTCACCACAAACTCTCACTCGAAGCTCCATGCGTCTCCACGGCTGCTTGTCCATGTTGATGGGGTAAAGGTCACACCTCCTCACGGCTTCCACATATGCCTCGTGGCCCTGGCGAAAATAGATAACCTGGGGACCAACGTTCAGAAACGTTAAAATGGCGTCCGGTACTTGTGCATGGTATCAGCGCTGGGCAAGAGGAAGTGGTGAACACCAACCTCATCTCCCATCTGTGGGACGAAGGGAGACTTCCGTGGAAAAACGTCCGTAATCCAGGCTGAGGGCCGGAACTCGTTGGACACCTCTCTGTTCAGTGTCAGGCACTGGAAGACATGAGTTAACAAATCCGAACTCAAACATCACAGCCCTGATCGTGCGGCAGAACGTTTCTACGGCAACTTATATTCTGCACAGTACTGCAGGAGCAACTCACCTTTGGGGTTTTGCTTTTTGCCTTCTTCTTCTGCTTCTGAGGTGACAATAACTGCGTTTCATCATCAAGCATTTGCTCCGTTTGCTCCTCCTCCATGGTTTGGTCCTCCTCCTCCTCCTCGTCTTCATCAGAGCTGCTGATTTGCCTGCGAGCACGTCGCCGGGACGACATGGGCGGGTGCATGCTAATCCCAGCATCAGCCATCCAATCTGAGGCTTCATCACTGGATGAGTGGCTGTAATAAGGATGTCAATCACTAACTGCACTATACACATGACCAGATCTCTCTTTAATATATAATCATTATAATATTCATAAATAAATAAAATTAGAAAAGCTTATTTTATATTATTGCAATTGCTAGTCAATGAATGGTACTCCTTATAACAAAATATTCTTAGTATGTATGTATATAATAATGCAATATATTATGCATGTGTACACAATATATATGTACACCCACAAAGACACTGATTAAATGTACTACTGTACATAAGACAATAAAATAAACAAAATACACACTACATCAAGCAATTTTACACCCACAATCCACTTTATCAAAAACAAACCTGCTTTTGTAACTTTTCAGCCACAGGCCAGCTCCCTTACACACACACACACACACACACACACACACACACACACACACACACACACACACACACACAAACAATTATGGTCTCATCTTACGTCTGGCCTTACACCTCCTACACCCGCTGGTAGGCAGGGCGGCAACTCAGCCGTGAGTTTGGGACCCCCACAGTACAATTGCCTGAGAGTTTGAGAATTTCATGTTCTGTGAAGGTATTTTGTGACACAGACATGGAGGAGGGGCGCGGCCATAGTGGAATCAGAACCGCCGAGAACCGCTCGGGTGGAACAGCTGCCGGACCCTGACCACTGCTACAGAGCTGGAGCTCAGCCAACACGCAGCGTTGTAACCAATGAAGACGCTGGTGACTAACTGTTACATTTGGGAGGAACACCACCCTCAGTACCCTCCTGCACCGGCCATAATGGCAGGGCTCATACCTTGAGCTAGTCCACTCTTCTTCGTCTTCCTCATTCGATGAGTCTGTCTCGCTACCTTCCATTTCATTGTCCTGGAGGACGACACAGTCGATACAGAGATCAGCACCTGGGAAACCTCCAAACCCAACGCTGCGTGACAACCGCACGCTACCTCGGACGAGGCGGTCTCCTCCCCCTCCTCACAGGAGAACTCGATGAGCTCCTCCACAAGGCTGTCTCTGCTCTCCACGTTCCTGTGGCGCTTGCGAACGGCCGCACGCTTCACGCACAAACCCTCGTCGTCTGAGTCGTCCTGCGGATGCACCATGACGCACGGAAAAGTTATGCTAAAAAAAAAAGTGACTCCTAATGTTTTAACAGACAGGAAAAACAAACATTACAATACTTAACTGAAAGTACTGTGTAAATAATATACAAATAAAATACTGTGAAATAAAATATATACACACACAAGAGGGCCCAGAATGATGGTTAGGAAATGAGGTACGCTCAGGTTCCTACCCTGAAGGTGCTGTGGGGAACTCTGCGTTTCTTGGCGCTGTAGAGGGCGATCTCCTCCTCTCCTTTAGCAATCCGGAAGGAGTCCTGATATCTACAGCACATTTATTTGCACCGTTGTTCTTTCCTGCATTCTGTAACAGGACTTCGATCCTGCCCCATGCACATGCCCCCCGAAGGGGTTTTACACTATGGGAGGCTATGGCACTGTACAGAGTTTGATGTCTTCCTGAGCAGAGTCACATGACTCATCGGTTCATATGGTTGTCATTAGTAATGGAGTGAGTGGGTTGGAGCTGGTGAAACCCTGAACAGTGCAGTGGTCTGACTGCAAGACTACAGCAGATAATGTACACACAACACGTTCGAGCATAGCTGCAGACACAATCAACTGTTTATGTAAACTGTAATGAATGCGAATAAGTTAATTGGCTTTTGTGTTAACGAGGTTCTTCTCGGTCCTGCGTGAGCGGGGCTTTACCTGTACGTGCTGGGGCTCAGCCCAGGCACCACCACCCTGCGTCGCCACGCCTGCAGGTCCCGCTCCGTGGCCATCTGGCTGCGGGGCGCGTTCTGGTGCATCTGTCGCACGCCCTCCACCTGCCCGCTACGCCGCAGGCCGACATTAGGAGGCGACTGTACCTCCATGCGCTCGCTGAGTGACACTGCAGGGTGATGTTTATCCGTCAATACACAGATCCGTTAAACACATACCCGTTTACATACAGAGCCATTATCCAACGCTTGTCTACACCTCCCAGACTCCGCCCACACAGCTACACGGGATTTCACTCAATAAACGTTCGCATGAATTTGTTTCTTCAACATTGTAGAGCCCAGTTCAGCACTTGAAACCCTGGTGCTCCCTAAGCCGAGGGTACAAACCTCTCCTGGGCGTTCCAGGCACGGGGGCGGCGACCTGTCCCGCGCCCTGCCGGTCCTGCTGCTCCTGGAGCTGTCGTATGGCCTGGTCCAGGGCACTGTGGCGGGGGGGAAGCTCGTCGCCATCGGCCGGCTGCTGGCTGATCACCTGCTCCACCACCTCCCCGTCACCTGCACCAACGACATGGAGGCGTGAAGGCGCGGCCACGTGCGAAGGCGCAGCCCTGTGCGCGCCGCTTCTGACGGCCGTGCCGTGTCTTACTGGTGGCGACGTAGCCGAGCTGAGGGACCAGGTGCTCGTCTGCAGAGTTCTCCCTTCCCGGGACGAGCCTCTGGAAGCGGGGCGGGTGAGGGTTCCCGTCCACGTCCACGAGGAAGGGCGGAGGCATGAGATGGGGAGCCTGCTGCGTTTGCTCGTCCAAGACGAAGCCATTGGAGTCCCTGATCAGCGGCCGGTAGTCCGTGTGGAAGAACACCTGATCTGGAAGCTGCAGATAATAATCAGAAGATTTCAGGGATTTTAGGGATTAAAGCCTACTCCGGATTTAATCCCCAATGACAGCATGCTAATGAGCTTTAGGCTTCTTGGTGGAGTCAGGAGAAGGCCATGCAGATGACTCATGTCTGGGATATTAAGCATCAACACAGACCTTTTCGTAGGGCTTGGAGCTCCCAAAGCCAAAAATCAGCAGGTGGCCATGCGAGTCCGTGCAGGCGAACCGATGCCCGTCGGGGGTGAACTTGCAGTCAAACACGGCGCCGTGACCCTGGCCTTCGATCTGTGCACAGAAGCAGCACAGTGAGTACGAGCCCACACACGGCCGTGGTCCGGAGCGCCGGCGGGCAAACCCCAACCTAAACATGCAGGACTGGGACACGGTACCATGTTGAAGTAATGCTGAGTCTTGGTGCCCCTCACGAGGTCCCATATGAAGACGTTGCCATCGTGGCCGGCAGACAGCATGATCCGCGGGTCGTACGGGTGTGGCTCCAGAACAAACACCTCCGCCTCATGCCCCTGTGCAGAACCCAACCACACCAGTCAGACCGTGGCACGGCCAACACAGCTGGAGGCTCGCGACACACTTCCAACAACAATTACAACCTTCATAGTGCATTTTAAAATTTGATTCCAAACTTCTTTACAGAAAATTGACAAAAATCAACAATAAGTTTGAGACATTCACACGTTAGTCAACTACGCATTCATGACAAACCTGTAGGAATCAGGTTCTGATGACATATGGCTGATTTTGCAGCCATATGATTATGTTACTTTCATCTGTGCTCAAACTCACAGTGAAAATCAGGACATTTGGTCAAAGTAAATGTGCATTTATTAATCATACTAGCAAGATATTCATAAAGAAATAATCCATAAAGATGATTTGCATTGAGAATCATTTACCTGGTTAAATCTGGAAGGTGAGTGAGTACTCAGGACTTCTACATGGACTCGGCAGTTAAAATGTTAGTGAACTCATTCAACTTTGACAGAAGGTTATCAGATCACAGAACTGGACGTCTAACCAGCACAGCGACTCCAGTCCCCGCCGGAGATCAGCTGTGCCGGTGGAGGAGACGTCCCCTGCTAACCTCTCAGACGAGTGTTCAATTACCTACAGTCAACACTATAGCTATTATTCCTGTGATAAACAGCTAACAGCTTGCGCTCTGTAAGTGAGAGGCAATCTCTGTACTGCCAAACCTGTTCTGCAACAGTAAAGATGTAAACATGCCAAAAAAGTATAAACATGTAGTTTCCCCCCTAAGACAGGACCACACCCCAGGGAGGAATGTGTGGGTAAACACAGCCTGTCCTGCTGCTGACATTTCTGTGCATTCTTTCAAAAGGCATGAGGACAGTATAAGGTAGCAGATTCATGGCAGTTGTAACATCACGTACGTGTGTGTGTGTGTGTGTCACACTTGCTCTGTGCTGCAGGCGCAAGAACTCAAGCCACCACACTCAGTTTATGTGCTGAAACCACACAAACTGGACAGGGCTAGACCCCAGATCCATGCACTCGTTGGGAGAGTTGCTGGGAAGCATCTGCCTTAACGGCGTTGACTAACCGAGAACACGGATTCTGTCCAGTGTGTTTCTTGGTTGACCCAGCTGGAGAAGTCACCACTGTTTGGTCTAACACAACACACACCACTCAGGTAACGACCGGGTTTAGCAAGTGTTGTAGTAGCACAAGAGGTCCTCCAGGGGGAGCTGGGTCTTACCTTCAGCACATGAAGCAGCTGCCCTGTGTAGGAATTCCACACTTTGAGAAGGTGATTGTTGACGGCAGTGATGACTGTGTTGTCATGGCGATCCCACGACACCATGGTGACCTTGGGTTTGAAGAAGCTCTCTTCCTCCGTGGTGGACCCAGACCTGCAGGCGACAGTGGAACAGACCGAGTCATCTCCGTCGTGAGAGGTAGAGGACTGTGTGAGTGCATGGCAACCAGCTCATACCCAGCCAGACGCGCAGACATGTCCAGTAAGATGCTTCTCCACTGATGTCTCTGATGAAGCCCCCAGATACGAGCCGTGCCATCGCGGCTCCCGCTCACGAACCTGAGGGACAAGCACAGAACTCAGACCAGCCAATCAGCTGCACCTCTGAAAGTCCAGAGCACACGTTTTCCCTCTCTGACCCAGGTCCAGGCTTGGTCAGATAAATAAACAAATAAAAACAAAACAAACAAAACCTCCTACTGAGCACTTTTTAAAACTACTTAAAACAGCCTTCCTGCTTCCCGTGTTATGGTCCACAAACATTCAACATCACGGATTCATTCAGAAACGCTGGACGTGAAAAATAACCGATAATCACAGAAACTGTGAGGGACACCCCAAGACAGACTGATGAAACAGTTGTTAAGATCCTCTGACTCTCCAAGGCTAGCTTGGGTCCCAACGCACATGTACAGGACAGCGTTTATGACGACTGTGTGTGTTAGCACTGGGATGGCATGTATCCTCACGGTGGCGTCAGCGTGCCTCCCTGAGCAGATGAACTCCCACATACCTCTCTCCTGTGTTGCTAAACTGGATGCTGTCCACCTTGTCCTAAACGGAAAACAGAAAATTGTGAATAGCAATGGAGACTGTTGCTATCAGTGTGTGTGTGTGTGTGTGTGTGTGTGTGTGTGTGTGTGAGACAGCTCTCACCGTGTGGGAGTCCAGCTCTGCTATCTTCTCCGCACAGCCGCTGCCCAGGTAGTAAATCCTGATTACATCATCCGTGCTTCCGGTGGCCAGAAACATACCGCCTGCACAAAAAACACAGTTCTACAAAAAAAACAAAAACAAAACAAAACACACGTGCAGACACACGCAGGCGCGTGCGCACACACACACCCCTTCAGCCTTACCAGGGCTGAACGAAGAGCAGACCATCTGAACTCCAGGTCGCGGCCTTTCTGTGAACTTCTGCGGCCGATCACTACAAAACCAGAACAGCACAGTGAGTCTCACAGAGCTGCAAGTCCCAGTCTGACCAGGATACAAGCAGCAAGCAGGCAGCTGCCCCCATACCTGAAACTGGTATTATTTACATCCCACTGCCAGAAGCACACGGTTGCGTCAGTTCCCGTGGATACCACGTATCGCTTTGAGCCCTTGGCAAACGGCGAGAACTACGGGAGAACGCAGCGCACATGAATACGGCCCACTCCCGAACAGGAAAAAGATGACGTTCCCACATTCCTTGTTCCCGCTGGGCAGAGCGCTCGGTACCTGTAGAGAAGTGATGGAGCCGCTGTGTCCCTGCAGGACGGCCACGGGGGCACAGGTCCTCAGGCACCACACTCGGATGGTTTTGTCGCAACTCCCGGCTGCGATGAGCGTGTTCTCGAAGTTGACAGCCAGGTCAGATATCTCGGCGTGATGGCCTCTGAGAGTGGAGTGGAGTCTCCCGTCGAAAGACGACCATATCTTCACTAAAGCATCGTCTGAACCCTGCAGAGAGAACGGCCTGATCTGAGATCAGCGGGACCTGGACGAACACAGAGCCGCTCCCGGACGGGGGAGGGTCTCACCGTAAAGATCCTGGAGCCGGTCCGGTCGAAGGTGATACAGTACACGGCGGAGAGGTGTCCCAGAATCCTCCGGTGCATGCGCATGTGCTGGTAAGTGCTGACAGGGTGAACAAAGCTGAACCGCTGAGTACCTGTCAGCTCTCTGCCTCGGAACACCTCAACTACACACACACACACACACACACACACACACACACACACACACACTTCTTATATTCAGTTCATTGAAAGTGTGAAACTGTGTATAAAAAAAACAAAAAACAAACAAAAAAAACAGCATCAACATTTTTAACTATAAAACACCAACGTTGGCAAGGGCAAACATATCATCTTTAAAAACTTGTAACCACGGAAACTGTCTCTCCTCCCAAAAAAAGGTCACATCCCATCAATCCAAACAACTACCAGTCATCCCCCATCGACTACCCCAGACGTCAGTCTGCTGTGGGACTCGTGCGCACTGCCAGGGTCAGACAGCAGAGTGAGGCACACTGCTGATGCTACAAGTGTACATCTATTGATCGTGGAAAATATCCAACACATGCAGAATAATTCGTCCTGAATGGAGACTGCTTTTAAATTAAACTTGGTGTTCTTTTACTGCCAGTAATCCCGATGAATTCTGTGCCCCCACTGAACCTGCCATTTGGTTTAATAAGCGACATGGCCCTGCCCATCTGGTGACGGACAGCTGATGTCATCAGTAATAATACTGCACCCACAAGCCAGCACAAACTGAAACTGTGTGGAGGAGTAGAACAGTAGACATTCATGTACACACACATACATACACGGCCCAGTGGGCAGCAGGCTAGAAACACTCCAAACAAACGCCAGCTGAGAGCGACTGAAGATCGCCTTCCGTCACAGCTCAGTCACCTGTACACTCAAACACGGCTTACAGCTGCTCAGCGACACGCACGCTTGTTCTGCACCTGCACAAAAGAACGAGTCCACAAAGACGAGGCAGTGGACCGAGTTCTGAGTGACTCTCGCCTCTTTTTGAGCTCCAATCACTTCCATAACACTGCATACAGTGGCGTTAAAGTCAGCCTGGCACACTGCCTTGGTAGAACAAGCCACAATGCGACAAAAATCCCTTATGCAGTTTATGTCTAAATTTGATGTGAAACGTGATAATTTAGACCGAACAGCCGCCCAGAAAACTCCCTCACGACAGACCGCTGATGCCGATTCAACACGCACAACCAGCCAAAACAGTGCTGACGAGGACCAACAACAGCCAACAGTGCAGCATGTGCGCACACACACCACTGAGGGCAGGCAGGGGTCGGTGCCTCATACCCTCCAGTGGCTGAGTCAGGTCAGCGTGTGACACGCCCCCAACACACAGCACACACCCTCCAGGTGCATTGTGTCGCACAACACACAGTTTAGGACAGCTACTGTGCACAAGCTTTCATTTTTGTTGAATTCATGTTGAATTACATCGGCCTTTACAGACAGTCTCAAGATATTTAAATACATTCCCAAACAAAGCCTCATTTTATTCAGTATTCAGAGAAATTTAAAATGATCACAGTCAAATATTTTGGAAATCAATAAAAAGTAAGCCCTTGAACTATGCCCCTTAGTAGCTGACATAAAAAAAAACCTATTTATATATATATATACACGCAGATTGCTGAAAAATCTGTTTAATGTTAAAGGCTGAGTATTCTTTTGACACATGTTAAACAAGTGAAACAAAAGATTGCGATGTGTTCACTTTCCAAGGACGAGAGCTGTCAGACAGAGAAAGCTCACCCAGGTTGGGGGCATTCCTACAGCTCGGGGGTCTCTCCGGCGGTCTCCCTCTGTGAAGCGCAGCGTAGGACGTGCTTTTCCACTGACTGCTGCCACAGTCTGCGCCAGTCAGAGGAGAAAGGACTGAGAACATTTCACGTCTTGGGATAAAAGGTAAATACGGTGCGATCGAGTGTGAGCAGAGCCTCACCCTTCGCTGTGCGAAGCAGGGAGTGTCTCCCTGTCCCCAAAAGGGAATGCACTCCTGGCACACCAGATGGCACCTCCTTGTCCAGAATTGGACCGATCTGCTTGCATATCTGCAGCAAGTGGTCTGGTGCAATATGTCTGCTGGCGGCATTCTGACGAAGCAAAATCGTGTGTGAGAGTTGTGGTGTCACGCAAGTGATTTCTCATCAGCTCAATGAAATGACCGGCAAACTGCACACAGTTGTGCAAAAAGCACTGCACATTTGAAGTCTAATGCACTATTTTAACAAAAACGTCAGACTTGGTTAGGGTTTGACATGTTGAGCTGACAGCATTAACACTAAAGGCACGGTCCCTCCCTCGAGACCCTCGGAGCATTTGTTGGAAACAGAACCGGTTTGAGCGTGAGGACTTTATGCAAAACAAGTGCCCACAGCATCCAATCATAACGCAGGTCACAAGTAAAAATAAAGAGTCAACGGCGCTTTAAGACCGCGGATTGGCCGTTTAAAGTATGACGTCACCACGACCCCTCGATTCCCCACCCTATCTGCAATACAACACTAAATAATACACGAGCCCGGCCAGAAAAAAAACTAGAGAAAGAAAGAAAGAACGGACGAAAGAACAGAGTACAATGCTCGTCATTTATATTATAATGCACACCGACAACAGTAGACTTATGTCCCACTTTCACAGTAAATACTGCTGGCAGTTCCGCTAAACTGTTAGATGATCACAGATGAACACTTACCAAGTCTTCATAAGATCGGGGGTGTTCGTTTCCCTGCCAGTCCAATCTGCGTGGAAGGAGCTGCACAAAGTAAACGTTTCTTTAGAAATGACAACAATATTACAGCGGCTTCAACGATGATGTGGAAGTAGCGTTAGTTCATCACGTTAGCTGTTAGCGAGACTGTTGAAAGCAGCTCTCGCTAGCTAGATGGACGAGCACAGGGACACACCTGGTACTGCTCCAGCTCTCTCACCAGGACCTGCAACACAGCAGAGACGGTGGAGCTCACACAAACCAGCCAACACACTCACACAAACCAGCCAACACACTCACACAAACCAGCCAACACTCACACACAGGTGGAGCTCACGCAAGTCAACAAGCACACACTCACATACAGCCCAGCTCGACGCTTCAGCAACAAACCAACCAGCACACACACAGCACAAACACTCAGGCTCGGCGGGTCAGCAGCGCTTACCTCGGCCGCTCTCCGACAGGGTCCGGTAGTCAGAAAACGAGAGATAAGGTAATAGAGCTCTGGAGGTGTAGGGCAGACAGGAACAAACCGTGATTCATGTGGGGAAACTGCAAACGCACGAATTCCATACATTTGGCTATCGTTACTTTTTGTGCCTTACCCGACTCAAGGAGCGAAATATTCCCGCCTTTGTCCCTCGTATCGGCCATAGCTCGGCGAATATTCTAATTTGAAACTAACTTTAGGTGTAGTTAGCCGCTGATATATTTATTAAATTTCAATTGTACGGTTCGGACCCCCTGCACAATTGCTCCCGCTTTCTGTTCAGCCAGTTTTCGGTCGCCATTGGAAGTATGGCCTCAGCTCGAAGAGCAACTTCCGCTAGGGCACAGGAAGCGGGGGGTGGGGAAGAACCTGACTTCCGGCTGTCTCGAACAAAGACGTTTCATAAGAACAACAAACCGACATGTCGCCGCGCGTGTGTGAGCTGGCCTGAGCAGGGACTCCACGCACTGGAATGTTCCTTGTCCACACAAGATGGAATGTGTTGTTCGATCGAATGTCCTCAGCATACTCTGTTGCTATTTTGTAGAACCTTTTTATTACGTTAGAAATGTGTTCCAAATTCTGTAATTCTAGTACATTCAGTTGGATCTGTTTTCATGTAAAATGCAATACTTCACTCAGTAACACAGGCAACCTCTAGAAGAGAGAACACACGAATCTAGAGTCTTAAAAGCTCTCAACGTCATGAAATGAGTCAAGTGAGAAGAGCCCAGAGACCAAACCCAACGTCATATGAGCTCCCACACTAAAGCTCACCCAGACCAGCCCAACAACTTGATCTATTTGCTATTTCTTTATGGGACAAGGTGGCAAAAACCAAGCATTTGCTGATAAATTAGCGATTAAGATTCAATGTAGCACTCAATGTAGCATTAAAGAATAGGACTGACCAAACTAATCTGTATGACCCTAAAAAGGAAACCACATTGATCTATATAGCACTTTAAAATGCAGAAAGAAACACCAAAAAAAACACAAAAAAAACCCCAACCCAAAACAAACACAGTTAGACTATAACAGACAATAAAACAATACCTGTGATCAGCACTCATGACTGCTGGGACATAACAAGTGGCTGTGTCCCGATATCCAGTCTTTGGGGGAACATGAGGGAGATACTGGGCCTCAACGTTAATGTGACAGCGCTTGTTTTGCAGGTTTATGGAAAGCATGGTTTTTAGTTAAACAAGTTAAACAAAATGAAAGTAAAAAAGCAAGAAAATTCATTTTTAAAAAGTTTGCTGAATCAGAACATCTAATATCTGATGGTTTTGCTTTATTTTATTTTTTTTACTCCAATGGTTTGTGAAGCTGACATGTTTCTGTGCTACATGAAGGATTGTTGTGATTATTTATTTTTGGCAAAGGTAAAAAAAACAAACAAACCAGAACTTCTCCACAAAAGCAGGACTTCTGCAATGGCCTTATGGCCTGCTAAAGTGTTTAAACAAACTGACTTCACAGTCTCTGCTCCTGTAAAGACCCAGGGAACATATTAAACATATTTAAAATGTATGTATAATACTAAACTAGAATGCTATTTTAAACCTTAAGCTAACGTAAGGTTGATAAAGTCCTGCTCAAAAATCACCCAAACTGTCATCTGTTCTAGCTAAGGTTGATCTGGAGGTAGAGTCCTAATATTCTGATAAGCATAGTTGATTGACAGCCTGCCACACCACTCAAGCAGATCTGATTCTAATGACATAAGGAGGGAGAATCAGAGTGATGAAACCATAGACATCCAAACCTGTAGATGGGGCTGCTGGTGAAGACCACTCTGAAGTTCCCTCACCAGAGAAGACTTGGTCATGTGCTAGCTCCACTAATGGTACAAATGCTTAAACTTCACTTGTAAAGTAAATTAGCCTAGTACAGACATTGAGTTTTACTGCAGTTAAAGTCAGACTGATCTAGGGCTTGTTTCGGCCCACTTTGAGTTAATTTGTAATTTAGAGTTAACTTGTCATTCTACATAAGAACCACAATTCCCTGATTTGTCTGAGACCAAATTCAGGTCTGTGTAGAATACAGTCACAAAATGTTTGGATATATGTACTCTTTGTTTTATTTTTATTATTTAGTACATTTAAAAAAACAGGGAAGGTATCAAATCAATGAAATAACAAGTATGTAATTATTCTGTGATGAACAAATATTGAACATCTTAGATCTGAGATAATTGAGGTAAATATTCGATGCTTTGATGACAGGGGTTCTCTTTATCAGAGTCATGAGGCAACACCTATGATTCTTCCCGCTGGCAGTAGAGTACTGTGCTAAATCAGTACTCTATTCTGAACTGTTTCTGGCTGCTACCAGTGACTGCTATGTTCAGTATAGCACATCACTGACTCCTATGCACAAACCCACTTTACATATTCCCAGTACTGTGTACTGGTCAAAATAAATGCACTGTCTGCTCATTGTCTATTGTATTTATTGTTATGGTATTATTGCACTGCATTGTATTGTTGCACTCATGTAGTGTGTTGTCTGTTGCACTTGTGTTGTGTTGCACCGTGGTCCTGGAGGAACATTGTTTCATTTTTACTGTGTACTTGTATATAGCAGAAATGACAATAAAGCCTCTTGAACTTGAACTTGAACTATGCTTCTTAGTCAGTCTAGAAGATTCTCACAGAGCACTTGTAGGGTGAAGAATTAAAGGTCTGAAAGAAAACCTTTTTGCTTATGGTGCATCTAAAATTGTGTCTGTCTGTGTGTGTTTTGAAAATGAATTGATATATAGGCTAACACCTTAATCCATTAGATTAAAATATCTTTATTACCATTAAAAAGATGCATTCAGTCAGGTGTGGGCATGGGTTTATTATCAGACTTGTAGTGTGTATGAGTGGGCGTCTGCTTTATTATCAGACTTGTAGTGTGTAACAGTGGCCGTCTGCTTTATTATCAGACATGTAGTGTGTAAGAGTGGGTGTTGGCTTTATTATCAGACTTGTAGTGTGTAAGAGTGGGCGTCTGCTTTATTATCAGACATGTAGTGTGTAAGAGTGGGCGTCTGCTTTATTATTAGACATGTAGTGTGTAAGAGTGGGTGCCGGCTTTATTATCAGACTTGTAGTGTGTAAGAGTGGGCGTCTGCTTTATTATCAGACTTGTAGTGTGTATGAGTGGGCGTCTGCTTTATTATCAGACTTGTAGTGTGTATGAGTGGGCGTCTGCTTTATTATCAGACTTGTAGTGTGTAACAGTGGCCGTCTGCTTTATTATCAGACATGTAGTGTGTAAGAGTGGGTGTTGGCTTTATTATCAGACTTGTAGTGTGTAAGAGTTGGTGTCTGCTTTATTATCAGACTTGTAATGTGTAAGAGTGGGCGTCTGCTTTATTATCAGACTTGTAGTGTGTAAGAGTGGGCGTCTGCTTTCTGTCTGTTGAGAGTTGAGCTTACATAAGATTTACTCAGCATAAGGAGTGTCCACTTTTACACAATGAGCAGAAATTCTTATAAAATATATCAGTCATTTATTTTGGAATGGTATTCATATGACCTGCCTTGTATATTTACATTTTGATCCCCAGAAGAGCAAGATAATCTAATTTGAAAGAAAACACAGAGGTGTTGAGGTTTTTTTCTTTAAGGATCTTTAAGGTCAGATAGAAGGTACATTAGCAACACGCACCTACCATTTATACAGTACTGAATCTAGAGAGTATTGTTATGTGCTGTTGGGTATTTTATTATGATACATGTGATACATAGCTATGTATACTGTCAGACTCAGCTTGAGACACACTGACAATGTTGTAACCTTTATACTCTTAAATGTTCAGTGTCTATTCACTAACATTTATGTCACAACTGTGTTATTGCTATTACGCTGCATAAACAGAATATTTATTCCCATTAATAAACTCCAAGGCTCGGAGTTCCCCGGACTGGATACAGCTCTGCTTCAGAATGTGATCTTAGAGGTCTCTCTGCCCTTCACACCTACATGCTCAGAATGGTGCCGTTATTACAATTTTATTTACATATTATAGCAATCAATAAACAGGCTACATAAAAATTCAAAAAGAGAAACTGATACTGTGCATTTGTATTTATAATCTTAAACTCTTGAAAAGAAATTGCTACTGGTGGGTGACAGTGAAGACCTCAGTCATGCCTTATTGACTATAACCAGTAACATAACCAGTAACATGCTAGAGCAGTTCTATTAGCTTAGCTAAGCAACACAATTCCATTTTTAACCCATATAAAGTGCAGCAAAATACTGAACATAAAAATTACAATAGAAAACCACACAAACACACACACACACACACACACACACACACACACACACAATGCAGAACTAAGTCCTACCCCTAATGCATCAGGCTAATAAGTGCATGAGTTAAAGTTCCAAAACATAGTTACTGAGATTTGTAAACTTGAAATTATGCTCAGTGGAAGTCTATGGGAGATCATTTTTATGTTGTAAATTCTATAACAATGCATTTAAAACAATAATAACAACTGCAACAAAACAACTTCCCAAAATTACTATGAACACTGGATAAAATGTTTAGTGTTTAGTGGTGTTTAGTGCTGGTGTATTAGTATTCATTTAATTTCTAACACTTATAACATCTTATAACCAATCAGCTATGACCCCAATAAGTTATATATATATATATATATATTCTTATTCCAGACTGGATGTAGTCAGTGTGGTGAAGCCAGGACATCAGTGTTAGTCAGTGTTGGGGAGCCATTCCTTGCAGTTTGTTTATCAGACACCAGGGTCTCTATGACAGCGGCTTCTCAAAAGCTTTGCTGTTTCTCACATAAAATGTGCATCACTTCATTGTGCTGTACGTCGACTCTCCAGTTTTCTGTTCAACCAAAACAGCTTCATCTACCCACCTTCTCTCCAGGTACAAGGAATGAAACTCTACTTCCTCGTTTCTTTGCAATCAAAGCAGATTAAATAACAAATTAATCTAATCTAATTAATCAAATTAAATAAAATGTAAGAAATTAGTGCGCTCTCTCGCTTCTGTTAAGTCAGTGTGCAGTTACTTGTACAGTAGGTGGCAGTACCGCGCCTACCATCACTCACGCTACAACACAGAAAAAGAGCATTTCACACTGACCCATGGGAGTGAGTACGGGCTTGTAAAACGCAGCTTGAGCTGGTTTAGTATTATATGAACGAAGTATTAAACTTTTGCATGCTTTAGCACTTTGTTTGGATACTGGCTAATGACCGAGTCCACTCCCGTTCCCCCGTCAGTAGTCCGTCTGGAGTGATAAACAGGAAATGGCGTCCGCCGGCTGCACCTGGTTTGTGGTGCTGGTGTGTGTGTTCGTGTGCAACCTCGTCAAAGCTCTGCTGCCCGGGCTGTCCTCGCTGGTACGTGACACAGGAACACCTCCTAACACTCAGAACCTACACACACAGTAGAAGCACCTCCACCCAGTGTGGTATGTTATAGCCTCGTCAAAGATCTGTCCTCGCTGGTACGTGACTCAGTAAGACCTCCTAACACTCATGTCCAATGCTTTAGTTATGTTATGGATGATATCCTGTTGACTATCACCGATGCATTGGCTTGACATGAAAGCAGTTTGTTGATTGTAAAGTGTCCTTGGGTTCAGAGAAAGGTACTGTATAAGTATAACTACATTCATAGCAAGATGAAGGAAATACTTTCTACACTCAAGGTTAGAAAAGCTTGCACACTTCTCTACCTGCTTCAGAATAAAAACATTTTCTTTACTTTTAGGTCTTATATAACCTGGTTTCTAAAATCGATACTGATCAGTTGTATTAATATTGAATAATAATAATAATAAAAAACCTTTTTCTGCCAAAGCTGTCCAAAGTCCTTCAGAAAGATGCTGAGCAGGAAATGGAGATGCGAAGTGAAATCCAGAACATGAGGGCGGAGCTTTCATCCATCAGCATGATGGACGAGTTCGCCAGATACGCCAGGCTGGAGCGCAAGATCAACAAGACCACTGACAAGCTGAAGACCCATGGTAACATCCCAGTGGTAACAGACCCATGGTATCTGGCCAGGACTATCAGCTAAATAATTAATACAATGACCATTGGAATTACTGGTAGAAAGCACTGCAGGGTGGTTTGGACTGATGATATTTTACTATAACATGGCTCAGCAGGAATGATCGGTGTCTCTACTTGAGGATGGTGCATCTGAAAGCAGGAGCAAGTTTTCTGTTATCAGAGAGCATCTGTGCAGTGCCAACCTGCCACCCCGCAGGATGTTTATGTGCAGCTCTGCAGGTCTGCTTAAATGTTCCTGCCTTCTTTCCTTCCATACAGTAAAATCAAGGACCGCCCAGCAGGCTAAAATAAAATGGATTGTCAACATAGTTTTCTACCTTCTTCAAGTAAGTTATTGTTTCTTTCCTTGCATGTTTGTGATGATGATGGTTGCTGAGATGTCTGATATGATGCTGTGGCTTGTGGAGAAGTCTTAGGTCAATAAGAATGGCATTCTGGCATAGCATGTCTGTTCCAGCAGGGAATGCCGGGATGCCTTCCCTGGCTTGAGAGTAACGTTGCCGTGTGTTGCTGTGTGTTGCTAGGGAGCTCTCATGGTCTCCCTTATTTGGAAGTATTACCCAGTGCCAGTCACAGTGGTGCCCAGTAAGTGGATCGCCCCACTGGAACGACTGGTTGCCTTCCCGTCAGGAGTGGCAGGTAAGCTGTACCGGACAGCTGGATGGAGCAGAAACATGGCTAAAGAATCCCAGTCTGAAATGCCGCCAAGGACCAAGAGTGACAAAAGAAGATGGAAATATGATTGAAATATACACATAGAAATAAAAAAAGGAATAGTCAAGAAAATGAGGAAATTCCCAGTTATCTTTCCCATTTTCATTAGTATTTTGCAATGGTGTATCCCATTTCCAAACATATTTCCAATGGTGAGTCTATTATTTAGTGTAAAGCAAGCGGTGCATTTAGCACTTTATCATAGTGAGAGCAGAACTGTCACCAGCGGGGGCTCAGTCTGCCAAAGCGGCATACAGAAATCCATCCGGGCCTGGTGAAGACAGCTGGGAATGACGGGATTCACTGTTAGCTGTGCAGAAGTAGAGTACTGTTTTTCAAAAATGTGCATGCCTGTTGTTGTAGGTGAAATGAAGACAAAGTGTCAAATGATCATATTTTTTGTAACATCTGTTTTTTTTTTTTTTATGTCATCTATGCGTAACCCATATTTCTCTTTGTTTGCTTGATTTTCAGGTGGTGTTGGAATAACAAGCTGGTTAGTGGTCTGCAACAAAGTTGTGGCCATTGGCCTTCATGCTGTTAGTTAATTCACATTTCCCATCACTGTAAGTGTCCACTGGAGTTTACCTACAGAATCATTAAAACATGTTGTAAACATTTTTTGTTTTTGATTACAAATGTTTCCTGGTTGAATTAGATAACAGTTTGCCTCCAGCACCTTCCTTAAGTTGTTGTTTTCTGTTGTAAAACTCAGCTCAGATAAGAGTGACGTCATACATGTGTATCTGTTCCTGATCATTTTGATTGGTTACGTTTTATTGTGATCTGAAATGTGAAATTTAAATAATTTTTGAATTTGTATTTAAACTGTATTTATTTTATCAGTGTGTGCACACTTTATAGTTTACTGACATCATTCCTGAACAAATTGTGAAACAAATAGCACTGGATAATAAAGGCCTGTTTATTTGGTGAATTGTGATTGTGTGTTTGTTGCTTCTTGTTGTTTCACTAAAGCATAATTTGGGGAAAAACGTTCATGTTTTAACACCAAACCTCCAAATGTAGCATTTTGGGATTTTTAAATAATCCGCAAATGTTCATTCCTTCATGTCTCATTGTACTGAGTGTTGACGCAGTAAGGGGCTGATGCCTTACAGAACATCACACATTTATCTGTATAATCAAAGGAGCACTCCGCGGTGCAGTTTGAACTTGTTTTCTTGGGTACTTGGATCTGTGTAGGTTAACTAGGACTGAGGTGATAGCTGAGCTTGTTCCTCCTGGCACTGTTCTGCTGGCTCTGGGCCCTGCCGCCATGTTCTTGCATCCGATTGTGCACCAAAAGACGTCTCACGCACCGATGTCTGGGAGGAGGAGGTGGTCCTGGCTTTATAATGTGTGAAATCTTTGAGTTCTGGTGCAAGCAGGCTTTCCACTGTGCAGGTTCTGGACAGTAAACGTGTAGTGGCATCTGATCTTGACGGGATTTGGGGGCCTTGATTGTTGGAGGCAACTGTGTTGATTAAATGGCGGAAACTGGCCTTGTGATTGTCCTCTGCTGAATCCCCTTGTCCCCTGGGGCTCTGCTGCGCTCCAGCTCAGGATGGGCAGTGCCGTGATACTTGGCATTCTCTAACTTGAAACAGCAGTAATGATCACAAAGTTGCTGATTGACCCTCACTGCAGTCACTTCACTACAAACAGCTTGTAAGTGTGCAGAGTTGGTCTGTTTCTGACCACAGAAGCACTGCTGCCTGTGTGTGTTTGGGGAGCAGACCCCCCGCACCTTACCATGGCAGGGTCAACGCTGCGTTGACAACGCTCCTCTACCTGAGTAATGCCTGCTCAGCAGTTTTCCTGTGGTCAGAAACTGCCCAGCGAGGCCTGTGGTAGGGGATACCTGCTGAACTGTGTGCGCCAACAGATGGATCGCAGCCTGTGACAAAAGGCACCTTTAGGAACAGAGTTTCTAGTCACATGGCTGGTGAGTGTTCATGTAACCCTCAGGTCCGAAACATAAATCATGTCACTGTCCAATAACTTACGGACATAACACCTGACTGAAATGAACTTGTGCACCTGTTGCCTTGCAGGTAACACCACCATCATATAACAGGTGCTGAACAGGTAAACGACTTTTAGTGTGTTTGTCACAGTAGCCTCGCCATGAACTGTGTGGCGTGGCGATTCTCACCTGGGGTTGCGGCTTTTCCATCTTCCTCGCGTGCCAAACCCCACACAACCCACCCACTTCCACTCAACCACGCCTCAAGGGGGAGCTGCGCTGGCTTTGACAGAGCTCCGCCCTGAGCGCACTGGTATCTCAACACTGGTATCTGAGATACTGCTGGGTTCCGTGGAAACCAGTACACCGTTGGTGTGAATGTCTAGTTTACAAATGAAAACCAATAAACAACATCAGACGGTCATCCAGGTTGCACTCGCAGATTTAATAAATAGCTGCGTGGGCATCACTCGTTAGTCCCTGTCTCACTTATCTAGCAAGCCAAGCCCAAAGCGACTGGTGTTTGTTCTATTTCTGGCCATGTGCTGCTGCAGTCTAACTTAGTGACAGCTGAGGCTCGCCAATCCCACTGCGCGAGCCTGTGCGAGCCCTCCCGTCCCGGTGTGACGCAGCGCCCGTGACCAAAGCCTCTCAGGCGCGCAGCGCTGTCTGCTGAGCTAAGTTCTGAGACCCACCATGGTGATTAAAGTCTTCCTGGCCTCGTCCTCTGGGTCCACTGCGGTAAGCAGACCTCTACTTCATTTCTCAGATCTTTGATCAGGGTTTAGACTTTTCTTTTATTTCAGTGGTACGGCATATGATGGGTTAAGTAAGGGTTTTCTACAAATTGCAGAAGGAAACTTGGTCACTTTGTTTCATGTCAGACTGAACACACATTTGAGCGACCGAAGGCCTCATTTCACTCTCTGGCAGTTTCCTTAAATATCTCGGCAGTGCTGGGATCATATTCTAAACCTGCACACCAGCAGTTTGGACACACACTGGCCCACACTGAACCTTCCAGAACACACGAAGAACACGCAAAGTAAAAATCAATATATTTATAGTTTTGTTCTGGGAAACAATATAAGATAATTAGTACAAATGAATACGTTAAAATGAATAAAAATGTACAGTGTATTTTAAAACGAACTAAAAACTGGCTTTACATTGCAGTAATGTTTTTGGTTGGTTTGTTTTTTGTTTTTTGCATATTCAGATCATTTAAAGGCTACCAGATTTTTTAATGAGCAAATACTAACACAAGAACAGTGATTCAACAATAGGATGACATTGTCAAGAAGAAATGAAATTTAAAATGCTTTATCATAGGGAAAGCATAGAAACACCCTGACTAGTCATCTTGTAATGTGACTCTAGGAAATGTACTTTTTTATTCTATATGTAAAATTCATTTTCTCAGGAAGAAATCGCTTTAAAGAAAAACTCCATATCTGTAAGGAGATGTAATGAGCCTTTATCCAGGCCATGGCATGGTCCAGCCAGCCTTGCTGTGCTGCACGGAGGAACTCCCTCGCTCTGCTTCAGTAGGGTTTGGCAGCATTTCTGCTTCTGAATGGACTTGTGCCTCTTTCCCTGATGGTTAAGGGAAGGAGCTTTGGTGTTATCTGACCACAGGTCTGGGGGGAGCAGCTCGATACCACGGCTGTATGTCATTTACTCCCACAGATCAAAAAGAAGCAGCAGGATGTTCTTGGATTCCTGGAAGCCCAAAAGATCGAGTTTGCACAGCTGGACATTGCGTCAAACGAGGAAAACCGCATGTGGATGAGACAGAACGTCCCGGGAGACCGGAAGCCTTCCAATGGAATCCCCCTACCGCCTCAGATCTTCAATGAGAATGACTACTGTGGGGTTAGTGAATAATAACCCTTACACTGGTGATTACTACTGTGGGGTTAGTGAATACTAACCCTTACACTGGTGATTACTACTGTGGGGTTAGTGAATAATAACCCTTACACTGGTGATTACTACTGTGGGGTTAGTGAATACTAACCCTTACACTGGTGATTACTACTGTGGGGTTAGTGAATAATAACCCTTACACTGGTGATTACTACTGTGGGGTTAGTGAATACTAACCCTTACACTGGTGATTACTACTGTGGGGTTAGTGAATACTAACCCTTACACTGGTGATTACTACTGTGGGGTTAGTGAATAATAACCATTACACTGGTGATTACTACTGTGGGGTTAGTGAATAATAACCCTTACACTGGTGATTACTACTGTGGGGTTAGTGAATAATAACCCTTACACTGGTGATTACTACTGTGGGGTTAGTGAATAATAACCCTTACACTGGTGATTACTACTGTGGGGTTAGTGAATAATAACCCTTACACTGGTGATTACTACTGTGGGGTTAGTGAATAATAACCCTTACACTGGTGATTACTACTTCAGGGCCAGCATATACTAACCCTTGGACTACCGTGGGGTTAGTAAATACTACTGTGGGGTTAGTAAATACTAACTGCTCCAAAACCTCATCAGAGGATCAATATCATCCTCTTCATCAATTAACGTTCTGGTTTGTTTTAGTTTGTGCAACTTATTTCAACTATTGCCACCGACTGACCTGCTCAGCGGATCATCAAAAATGATTTAGCTAGAAATGGTCAGAGGATGTTTTTAAATTAGGCCATACTGACTTTAAAAGATACTAAAAGAAACATTGTACGATTGAGCATGTTTTTAGCAGGGTGGTTTTTTGGCTGTATATGAGCCTTTAAACACTGTGTCACCATGTAGTAGTTGACCGTTCTGGTGTAACTGTTTGAGGACATTACATATAAAAGGGGAACAAACGTTGCCAATGTCAGTCTTGTGTTTCAGGACTATGACACATTCTTTGATGCCAAGGAGGAGAATGCAGTGTATGAGTTCCTGGGTCTGACCCCACCACCCGGCTTTAAGGTCAGCATACTCTTTTTTAATTTGCCTGCATTAAAAATATCTACAAATGCACAACTATATACATGTATTTGTCAGGTACTGTAGAAGAGGGTTCAGTTTGATGGCGTGTGCGTTGTTTCTGTGTGTTGAGTAGTTGTTCCAGCCTGTAAACACGTTCTGAGATCACTGGCTCCTTTCTGTATCTTTGTCTTATCTTCATTTGACCATTAACATGATTCTGTGCTGCTTCACTTGAAGTCTTTCGGTACAGGAAGCAAAGCAACCCAATAAGTCCCAAATCCTTGGAGAGGAACCTGAGATAGAGCAGCACGTTAATGATGACAGAACCTGAGATAGAGCTGAGATAGAGTTAATCATGACAGAGCAGTAACTCTCCTCTCACCTTCTCATGTCATTTTTTCACCTCCTACCGTGAATCACAGATCCGATTAGCCAGCCTGTCTCCAGTGCTAAATTCTATTTACAATGTCAGGTCATGTGACTGACTGTATATGCACAGTGGGTCTTTATATCTGTGTTTTCCTATTGATCTGTTATGAACATGCACACAAACATCTCAGATAGTGTGTTTAATAATGTTAATAATAAAAATTTGGTAGATGGGAGGAATCTTCAACTGTATTATGTCAATATTAATAATGTCAATATCTTCATTCATCCCCAGGTGTTGGATGTGTGCCAGATGATTTAGAGAGAAATATCTTAGATAAGCACAGTGTTGTTCACCAAGTCCCATTGTCCACTCTGACTGTATGTACAGTAATGTCTAAGGTCTGTCCCTCTCCAGCGCATACCGTGTCTCACCCTGGGGTTCCTCTTAGCAGACACTGCCTCCTGGCTGGAGAGTTTTCTGGTTTTGGGAAACATGACTTTCTTTCCACTTAGAAAGAGTCGATCCCAGAGGAGGAACAGAACGGAGATTCAGACATGGTGGAGGAAGAGGAAGGTCCCGGGCACACGGCGGAAGCGAAGATAACAGGAGGAGGGCTACAGAAGACGGCGCAAGACGAGGCATCAGAAGAAGGAGAAGAATCTGAAGACCAAGGAGAAGAGAAAGACAAACGCGTAATCTCTCCTTAGACTCCTGGCTGTTCCTGACCTCTCACTCTCCGCTTTCCTGTTACCTCTCATACATTCCATATTAATGCTTCTCTCCCTCCTCCCTGGTCTCCTAAGGTTTGACTTCCCTGGACCCCCTCCCATAACCTCTGACCTCTGACCTGCTACACATTAATTCTCTGCTGTTGTCAGGACTGTTGGACATGTAACCGCTTCTCTGTTCTGCTCCCCCCCCAGTTCTCAGGTCTTTCAGGTGGAAATGTTACTGTAGGTGTTGAGGCTTGATGGACATCCATCACATTCTGTTTAATTAGTTCCACAATCTGCACTAT
>NC_137507.1:665000-717500 GCF_041902795.1 Electrophorus electricus | reverse complement strand
ATAGGCTTTATCATGGTGTTGCACAGGACATATTTAATTAACACCGGCCAGTGAAAAACACAGCGGAACTTGTGTGCTTATTCAAAGACAAACTGCATTTTGAAGATGAAGTTGTGCTACACACTCAGGCAGCCACGGCCTGAAATATTTTCACAGTTATATTGATTTGTGGTTGGATTTATGTACCATCAGTAGCATCATCCTAAATGAAGAAGCCGTTGAGAAAAGTTTGCAAGGATGTAATGAGGATCTCTCACTATTCCACCATCTCCTCATGTTCATTTTAAACCTGTTCTGTCTTCTCTTCCTTCTCTCCACATGCTCTCTCTTCCAGGGAGAAGAGGACTTGGTGTCTGAGGTAACGTGTGTGAGTGTGTGTGTGTGTGTGTGTGTGTGTGTGTGAGTGTGTGTCTGAGTGTGTGTGTGTGTGTGAGTGTGTGTGTGTGTGTGTGATTGTGTGTGTGTGTATTTGTGATTGTGTGTGTGTGTGTGTGTGTGAGTGATTGTGTGAGTGTGTGTAAGTATGTGTGTGATTGTGTGTGTGAGTGTGTGTGAGTGTGTTTTAGGTGTCTAATTCTAATCCACATTGCTCATGCTGTCTGATGTCTTCACTTATTCTGTCAGCGCTACTTGTCACATAATTTATCCGATAATCCATCAACATATTTTAACAGAAACCCAGTCTACTATAAACATGGTAGACCTCGTATATTATTGTGCAAATTAAAGCTTTATTATTTTCTTTCATAGGAAGAAGAGGTAGAAGAAGACTAGTTTTCTGGCGCAGAGGATAAACGCGATCAAGGTGTGCAACCGTCCTTCTCTAGTCCCACCACTAGATGGAGCCAGAGGAGATCGCTGATATGAAGCAGGCATTTGCTTTCATGGCCGGTTTCATAGATTATTCTTAAAGCTTTGTGGACAGATTCCCAAACCCACAGTCAGCCTAAACCGAGATTTAAAAGAATTATTTTCAGTGGCTGACTATTGACATTGCGATTTCATCCAAGTTTAGTCTTAATTTGTGTTCTGAAAACTGCTCCATAACATATCATTCTCAAACAGGGAAAGGCAAGTTTATTAGTGTAGCACGTTTCAAGTACAATGGATATTCAAAGTGCTTAAACCAATAATGCAATTCTATAAGCTATAATATCTGATACTCTATACGTTTAATGGCGAATCACCACTGACATTGCAATTTAGTTCAAGACCAAATTTAAAACGTGTCCAGAAAACTCACTCATGAAATGGAGTTGAATTTGATACGTGGCATCTGAGATGCTTGATACTAAAAGCGTTTTAATTAGGAAACTAATTAATTAAGCATATTAAGCAAAGATTAATTAAGCAAACAGGTCTCTGTGCAGTCTTATCATTCCTGTACAGATTATGTAGTTTTTGTGTTGGATGTCAGCTTCACACAGTCATGCACACTCTTCCTGCCCTTTCAGCTTGGCTGACCTCCGACACTGGGGATGGAAACGTGTTCCAGGAGAAAACCTTCAAATGGACAAATTCTGAAAACTCAATCTAGGCGTGGACATTACCAGAGCTGCACAATTCAGCTTCAGAAAGTTCAGAAATTTCTCACCACTCATGTTGTTGCAAGTTCTCTACAGCCAGGTAGAATTAACCAGTAAAGTGTGATGGGAATGCAGAATGATGGCAGGACTTGGACTTGTTGAATCTGAATTTTACTCCTCTGACATAAATAAACCTGAAATAAAGCATCAGTTAACCTTTTTAGCTACCTTTTAGTTTTTTTTTTTGTTTTTTTGTTTTTTTACAATGATGAAGACAACACAAGCAGATTTTGTAATATTTATATCAGGCACTGACATTTTTTGTCTTACGTAGGGTTTATGACCTAAACACAGACCACCTCAGTGCGCATTTGAGATCCAGAAGCTCACTAACAGCGTCGCTAGATGCCTTTTCGTGTCTGTTTCTTAAGGAGCTGTTTGTTTTAGAGGGCTTTGTTGCATGTGCTACATTGATACTACAACTGTAGAAGGTCCTACGGTCTCTCTCTACGTAGTACCTGTTCTGCTGACACAAGTCTTGGTTGTAGATCATTGGCTGGTTTATCCAAGCAGAGATTGTGCAAGTTTTCCAGAGATTGTTCCAGAGTCCTGATGTAGAGTGCACAGTGTTGAAGACTGTTCTGTTTAAAATGTGTCTTAATCTTTGTGTGAAAAACCATCACTAATAGTGTCCTCTCCTCACTCGGTTTGATCTAATGCGTTTAATGGATCCGTTGAATGGATGCACTGTTCTCATTAGTCACATGAAAACCGAAAGCACTTTTTTAATGTAGACAGAAACCGAATGATTGAAAATAATCCAATGCTATTAAACAAGCATGCAGTGTCATGCAGGAAAATATGTTTGCTTCATTAATTACTGTCCTTTCAATACAAGACAGACCCATACCGAGACAGGATGGTGTACATATAAGAAACAAATGTATATTAAAAAAAAATATCCCAGTGGAAACTGTGTCTGTGTGTGTGTGTGTGTGGGGGGGGGGGGGGGGGGGGGGGGCATCTGACTATGCAAAACTCATTATGTTACAGTAGTTCAAGGACAAATCCAAGCAGTATGAAGGTGCTTCTAACAGAACGGTTCTCTTAAGAAGGGGAGACTCAGGTAATGTCACCATTTAGAAAGAGACAGTTCAGAGGGATAGTTGTTCCTGGTTGGGGCAAGTCATGAGTTTGTTTGTCGTGGGCCAAGGTTGGGAAGAACTCTTCTGTCTAGTTAATATTTACCAGGCCTGTTCAGGCTAATACAGTCCCACACAGACAGGCACAGATGCAGCATAATGACACTCATGGAGGTGATCTTAAATCTGATCCTATATGAAAGGATAATTAAGGTAAGAAACATTTATTAAAGTCTGTATAAAAATGACAACAGTGTTGGTCTGTGTGTTGGTGAATACATTAACGTGGTAGTGTTGGTCTGTGCATTGGCAAATACATGAGCATGGCAGTGTTGGTCTGTGTGTGGGAGAATATATTAACATGACAGTGTGGGTCTGTACATTCATGAATACATGAATATAGCAGTGTTGGTCTGTACATTCATGAATACATGAATATAGCAGTGTTGGTCTGCGTTGGTGAATACATTAACATGGCAGTGTTGGTCTGTCTGTGTTTGGTGAATACATTAACAAGGCAGTGTTGGTCTATGTGTTGGTGAATATGTTACCAAGGCAGTGTTGGTCTGTGCCAACATTCAGGTGGTATTTCATTCTTCTCTCAGGTGGTGTTTGATTCTTCTCCCAGGTGGTATTTGATTCTCCTCCCATGTGGTATTTGATTCTCCTCCCAGGTGGTATTTGATTCTTCTCCCAGGTGGTGGTTGATTCTTCTCCCATGTAGTATTTGATTCTCCTCTCAGGTGGTGTTTGATTCTCCTCTCGGGTGGTGTTTGATTCTTCTTCCAGGTGGTGTTTGATTCTTCTCCCATGTGGTATTTGATTCTTCTCCCGGGTGGTGTTTGATTATTCTCCCAGCTGGTGTTTGATTCTCCTCTTAGGTGGTTTTTGATTCTTCTCCCAGGTGGTATTGTCATTATTGAACATTCTTGAACATTTTAGCCTTTATTCTACAGTATTTTTATCAGTGCAACAAGAGCTCACTTAGGAATTAGATTTCTGACTGATATTGTAATGTCTGTGCAAACTAATGAACACTTCTAATGTGCCAATATTAATAAGCTCACAGAATTAACCATAAAAGGACATTAACACCCACCCTAACAATTATGAGGAATTTTTTTCTGGCTTTAAAATATTCCATCATGGTTTTTGGCACTATGCTCTGTCTACACTCTCCTGTGATTGGTAGACCCCACTATCCCACAGGCTTTGCCATGCTTTAGTTTGGTTTACCTTGTTTCACCATACGTTAACATTCTTTACCAGACATTTCTATACTTGATTTCTCATTAATACACCTAGTGGAAGAAAAAGAAACCCTAAAAATTAAATTTTGTTTCTGTTATTAATCTAGACTAAGCCCAAACCTAATAATCACACTCATATTCAGGAAATCTTAAAGGCCACCTAAATCATTACACAGTGAGAAGTGCCAGTATTTCTGCAGCATGTTACAATGACCTAACATGGTAGAATAACTTAACATGGTACAATGGCCTAACATGGTACAGTAACCTAACATGGTACAATAACGTAACATGGTACACTGGCCTAACATGGTACAATAACCTAACATGGTACAATGGCCTAACATGGTACAATAACCTAACATGGTACAATGGCCTAACATGGTACAATAACCTAACATGGTACAATGGCCTAACATGGTACAATGGCCTAACATGGTACAATAACCTAACATGGTACAATGGCCTAACATGGTACAATAACCTAACATGGTACAATGGCCTAACATGGTACAATAACCTAACATGGTACAATGACCTAACATGGTACAATAACCTAACATGGTACAATGGCCTAACATGGTACAATAACCTAACATGGTACAATGGCCTAACATGGTACAATAACCTAACATGGTACAATGACCTAACATGGTACAATAACCTAACATGGTACAATGGCCTAACATGGTACAATGGCTTGACTGCTTCAGGGGAAACAAGCATGGAATTCTCCGGATAGCTGTTCTGGCACATCTGATTCAAGGTGAGTGTTCAGGTCATCTGCTACAGCGAGGTCCCATGTGCTGCTATAGGAGTGTTACAGGCAGAGGAGCTTCATGCATTTCTAACAGTATATGTTTTATAATCCATGGGATTCACCTTAGAAGTAAAGGCATCTGAATTAATCCAATGTCACTAAGTCCTAAAGCCAGTTGTTGATTTATTCTGAGCTTCATCACATCTCTCTCTCGCAGTTGTGGTGTCCACAATGGCAATGGAACCAAGGAATGTAACAGCTCTGTGTGGCACCTCCGTGTGTTTCAACTGCAGCTCCAACGAGGACTGGGATGCGAAGGTGTGGCAGCTGAACAGAAGGTCACTACTAGCTGTCTGTGTGGAGCACAGCCCTCTGGGATGCAATGACGATGTCTGTGTGGTGAACCACACCACCTGGGCTGGCTCTGTGTGGGAGTTTGTTCTGAGTAGTCCCGAATTCACTCCTGCTGTTCAGGAGGTTGCCTGTGAACTATTGCCTTCTATGGACAAGAGGAAAACTGCAGATTTATTTGTGAAAGGTAAATCCTTTACAAATCTCTCCTTCTGACCAGGAAAGGTGAATAATAGAATAGACCATTCTGTTCGGTTCCATGGTCGTGGGCCAAGGTTGGGAAGAACTCTTCTGTCTAGTTAATATTTACCAGGCCTGTTCAGGCTAATACATTCCCACACAGACAGGCACAGATGCAGCATAACGGCACTCATGGAGTTGATCTTAAATCTGCTCCTCTGTGAAAAGATAATTAAGGTAGGTGGTAGTAGACACATAATAGTAGATCAATAATTAGATATTTACAGATTTACAGCTTTTCTTTACAGTAGGGTTTTGCTTATTAAAGAAATGCACCAGAACAAGCATAAATATCTGCTGTGGGACAGCCAGGTTTCTATATTCTTAGATCAACCATCAAGCAGACTGTCTTCTCCAGAACTCCAGGCTGAGAAGTGTCATTCCCCTATAATTGGACCTTCTGGTCCCCGTTTTTAAATACAGGGATTTTTGACATTTTAAAATCGACTCTACTTTGCCAGGGCATTGTACCTGTTTTCAAAGTAATATTGAAAAGGCATGTTAATGCCAACACCTCCAGCTGAGTTTTATCCACTCCTGATGCCTTGCCAACATGCCACTGCCATGGTGATGTCATCCACAGAAATGGAATGTGAGTCGCTGTAAGTTTCAGGCAGTGCATCCTAAGATAAGGGCAAGCCCACTGAAGAGTTCTTCCAGCACTCAACAATACCCCCAACAGAGGGCAGCACTTCCCCACCCCTGCTGCTAATACCAGTAGGGGTATGTAAATCCACTTGTGGGTTAATGAACAACTCTGTAGGTGTTTATTTAGTGATGGGGGTTTGGTTGTGTACTTCCAGAGAGCACAGGGCCATACCAGATCCCAGATCAGAATAGGCTGAAGAAGCAATTTTTACAAAGATAAAGAGCAACTAATTACTGAGCTGTCAATGCAGGTTCCTCTCTCTGTCATGTGTTGTTCTCTTGTGCGGCTAAGATGGATGATATGGCCCAGGTTCAAAGTCCACCTAATCACCTAATACACACATGCACAGACAAACACACACATAGACACGCGCACACAAAATAAGTAAATAAATAAATACAAATACTTTATATCTATATAAATACAGATGTTTTAATCTATGTAAATACAGACTTTGTATAAATACAGATAATTTAGCATAAAATGTAAAAATGCATGTAATGTAAATTATTGACATTACATAACGTGTTAGAAATGCATACTGAAATCTGTTCTCGTCTAGAAAAAGGAACCGTCATGATATTGGATGGAAACGTGTCTGCCCAGCAGGGGGCGCTCCTCACCCTGCAGTTCCAGGGAGAAGGCTGGCATCCCGTCCCCACTGTGGCCTTGACTATCACCAGCACCAGTGTGGAGAGCAGTGGATTCAACACCAGCAGTGTTCAGGACTGCACAGGACTCCTCAACTTCACCAGCGTCCTGAGTGTAAGGGTGGAGGGGTGTAGCTGGGTGGAGCGTCTGGTGTGTGTGTCTGCACTGCCCACGCCACGGAGAAGCATTGCCTCTGTGTGTACAGGTACAACCAGGATGGGGACCTGGTTTTTGAGGCAAATAAAAGAAAAGAACACAAATAAAAGTAACGTTTAAGAAATAAAGAAAAAGTTTAAGAAAAAAGAAAACCATAAAAGTTCACTATGTAGCACTATGTAGCATTCGCAAGTCATTTAAAATCCCATCAGACAAACTGGAGGAGCGTCTGTGAATTGATGAGGTGTGTAGGAATGGCCGTTACCGTTACCTGCTTTATCTCTGTCAGCTTTACCAGGCTGTGTTGGGTGTGATGGTTTCTGAGCTGAAGTTGTCTGGTAAACCAGTTCAAATGGACAGTCAGCTCTGGGAAGTCCTGCTGGTGTTAGATGAAGCTTGTTGATGTTGTCTGTAGGAAACACAGGTTCACAGGCTGCGTGAAAACTTCAGACATATCCAGAATGATGTCTGATTCTGAGGATGATTCCAAATGACAGACAATCAAGTAATAATAAACTGAATATCCAAAATTATGCAGACTTTTCAAATTAGAGGTAGAAAACACCATAGACATATAATTACAGCATACTATTATTATATAAGTACTTTATACTATTATCACATAATTACAGTACACTATAATTTAATGCACCCAGTATTTAAAAATATTGTAAATAAATAAAATATATAATTTGGTGTCTGATTTAAATTAAGTTCTACACTGGTACCATTACAATGACAACTGATTCTAAACCTTTGATCAGTAGTGGATGTCTACTGGATGTTTTGCTATTTTTGCTTGTGAGTGTTATGGTCCTTAATATATGAACCAACTAATTATTGTAATTATGTTAATTACAGTAATTATGGTAATTATGCTTATTATAGTGTTATATAATTATGCTTATTATAGTAACGAAGACCAGCCACTTCAGGTGTGCTGTACACTGGGGTATGTATTAAGACTCTGCTGTGGACTATAAACAGCCGCCTGGTATTTATTTACATTAATTTAATTTACTTAAGGAAGAAGTTAATTAAATGTTGATTGCCAGTCAGCCATCTTAGCTGAATTATTCAAATATTTGAATATTTTATGTCCGCATTACTAATTGAATGGTGTTCTGATGTGTAGAGCCTCCAGAACATGACAGTGCAGTAGTGATCGTGGTTGCCGTGACAGTGTGCACCATTGCTCTGCTCGCACTCCTCACTCTGCTCTTCTTCTGCATGCGCTCACACGTAGGTAACAAACCCCAACCCCTTCTCTCTTAGGCTTATGAAACCATGATCTTTACCTGCAGTACCAGAGCTGCCTGCAGGTCGTGCTGTCCTCAGCTCCTCCATGCCCCACCCTCACCCCTCAGCCAGGCCCTCCTCAGACTGCCCAGGCCAGTGTCAACAGGGAACAGGGGACGGATCTGCTAGCAGTAGGGGTGGGGCTAAACTGAGCCACCAGCAGCTGGGGTGTGGCTAAACTGCACAGGGGGAGGGACTGAACTACTGGCTTGGCCTGGGTACCACTTTCAGTGAAAGCATTTCAGCAGCAGCTTACAGTGCCACAGGAGGTGGGGCATTATGGAGGTCTGTTTAAGATTACTGGTGGATTTGTGATTTTTTTCTCTTTTTGTTGAGCTTGATATATTAAGGCCATACACACATAGATGCTTTTATGAGCCACAAACACATTTTTAATATATGGGTCCATATACCTCAAGATTGCTCTGAGACTTACAGATTACTCTGTGAAGCTGACAGGTCAGAAGAGTTTTTACAATCTTGGCTGTGTAAAACTGCACTAGTGGTTGAGAAGCTTGGAGAAGCATCACAACCTTGAAAAACTGAAGTGTTTGCATCTTAAAAAATAAGTTACATGTTTCTCTGTGCCACAAAATAAAAGCTTTCTATTTGAGTCATTTTCTTATCTTTTCTTCCAGAATTCAAGACATGCAATGATGGAATTAAGTAACACTTGTGTAAAACAAAAACAGAATGATATGCACTATATAGCTCTGGTCTAGTTTATAGTATTAGGCTAAAGTAAAAACTGCCTAGTAACTAATTTATGTAGTTGACGTTGTGGTCATAGGATGGTGGTATGGTCCGGAGTGTGGTGACGTCGTCCAGGTCTGGAGTGTGGTGACGTCATCCAGGTCTGGAGTGTGGTGACATAGTCCAGGTCTGGAGTGTGGTGATGTCGTCCAGGTCTGGAGTGTGGTGGTGTAGTCCAGATCTGGAGTGTGGTGATGTCGTCCAGGTCTGGAGTGTGGTGACGTAGTCCAGGTCTGGAGTGTGGTGACGTAGTCCAGGTCTGGAGTGTGTTGACATAGTCCAGGTCTGGAGTGTGGTGACGTCATCCAGGTCTGGAGTGTGGTGATGTCGTCCAGGTCTGGAGTGTGGTGGTATAGTCCAGATCTGGAGTGTGGTGACGTAGTCCAGGTCTGGAGTGTGGTGATGTCGTCCAGGTCTGGAGTGTGGTGGTGTAGTCCAGATCTGGAGTGTGGTGACATAGTCCAGGTCTGGAGTGTGGTGACGTAGTCCAGGTCTGGAGTGTGTTGACATAGTCCAGGTCCATAGTGTGGTGACGTCGTCCAGGTCTGGAGTGTGGTGGCGTCGTCCAGGTCTGGAGTGTGGTGGCGTAGTCCAGGTCTGGAGTGTGGTGGCGTAGTCCAGGTCTGGAGTGTGGTGGTGTAGTCCAGGTCTGGAGTGTGGTGGTGTAGTCCAGGTCTGGAGTGTGGTGGTGTAGTCCAGGTCTGGAGTGTGGTGGTATAGTCCAGATCTGGAGTGTGGTGACGTAGTCCAGGTCTGGAGTGTGGTGATGTCGTCCAGGTCTGGAGTGTGGTGGTGTAGTCCAGATCTGGAGTGTGGTGACATAGTCCAGGTCTGGAGTGTGGTGACGTAGTCCAGGTCTGGAGTGTGTTGACATAGTCCAGGTCCATAGTGTGGTGACGTCGTCCAGGTCTGGAGTGTGGTGGTGTAGTCCAGGTCTGGAGTATGGTGACGTAGTACAGATCTGGAGTGTTGTGTTGTAGTCCAGATCTGGAGTGTGGTGGTTTGGTCCAGGTCTCAGAAAACTAAAATGCAAATCAACAGTCACATCACAATTATTAAAACAATTACACAAACATGCAAGGCATCAATAAAAGAACCAGGTTTAGTTAATATACTGACAAGAAAAATAAATACATTATCTTATGACATATAATAGGCTGATTACCGATACAGACACACAATAGGCTGATTACAGATTTCTAGCTAAAAACATTGTTATACAGCTATACGTAGGCTGTGGTATATAAAAAAAGGCAATGAACTTTATTAACCTAATTACTTCTTAAAAGTAGAAATTGAACAAAAGCATTTCAAAGCTATTTGAGTAAAAAGGTGTTTGACACTTGGGAAGCATTGTGGTGGTGGAGCCTTTGCTGTCTTTACCTCTCCTGGTTTCTAGTCTGGAGGACCAGGACACTGGGAAGAACTCAGGAAGAGACCACAGAGGGAAATGGTAACCTGGGATACCGCCATGAAAGTGAGTAAGATCAACAAAAAGTTTATCATACCAGCCGATTTACATGAGCAAAGCAGAAGCGACCGATGCACACATCAGTGCGGTCAAGATCATGTGAACTTCATGTGAACATCATCTGAACGTCATGCTCTACTGGGTTTGTGTACAGCCTGTAGCCAGTAACAGTGCGGTTTTCTGGCAGCAGTTTGTGAGTTTGTCAGAAACACTCACCACCCAGACCATAAGCCGGCTAACTAGCTAAACTCCTATCTGGCATGTGGAATGAGTGCATGTCCAGGTGGGGCTGCATCTCTGTCAGCAGGTTCTGGGCCAGTGTGGCGTACGGACGTTGACGCGCCTGCTGGCAGCAGTCTGAAGGTAAGAAAAGCCTCCTGTATTATTCAGGCCACTTTGGCACTGGTGCTGTGAGACTGGTGAGGACAGGACACAATGTCTCACTTCAGATGGGGAGCGAAAGTTCAGCTCAGTGTTCAAATCAAATGTCAGGTCAAATGGTCAAACAGCTATGTCAAAGATTTTATTCTAATATCCTTGTGCTGTAACCACTCTAAATTAGGTGAGCAACACTGCCATATCCTTATTATGCCTTATTAATTTGTAACACAAAAATGTAAGGATCACTGCTTCCTAATCCTACTTTCAGCATAACAGCTAATAAAACATTTTTATTGTTATGTTATCATAAATTATCAGAAATAACTGTGTAAACTAAACATGCAACATGACTAAAGTTGAGTAAAGTTGCTGTGCTGCTTTGCAGCATTTCCAGTTAATGCAGGGTGGGGGATGTGATCATCAGGGTAGTGTTTGCTACAGAAACCCCAACAACAGCCTGAACGTGATGGTAGACCCAGGCCTTGTCTCTCATTATCATCCCAAAGGCCAGATCTGTATGTTCATGCCCACAGCTTGGTTTAATAGCATCTTAAGTATGCACAGTGTGCATTTTCAGATACAAAATATATTTTAAAATAGGTCTTTTAGAAGCAGATGATAAAATAAAATAGCTTTATTACTGTCAGCACATTGTGTTTCTCTCATAAATGTCACATTCTGTTAAACATAAATTTCACCAACAGATTAATTCAGTGTAAGAAATATTAGGCATGTGGTGCATGTTTACTTTATGTCGTTATTACAGGAGCTAGAGTTTAGTAACTTTGTACTGTTATTAAGGACATTGTTTTTCTTTTTGTGGTATTAGAAGTTATGTTGGGAGGAGGATTTAACAAGCTCTAAAGTAAAGCCATCAAGCCCAGCACTGTTTGTGCCAGGTTCCTGATATCAGTTACATCACATCACATGAGCCCATAGTGGAGAGTGGGACTGAATACCTCAGCATCCAGAGGAGAGGTTTGACCCTGCCACAAGAACTACAGCCACGTGCCTGCTGACCACGGGACAGACTGGAAACTCTGGATAGGATCCCAGGAAGAACTTCTGCCCATAACTATGAGATTCCAGTTCCTATCCACAATTTCAGACCATACGTTATCACAAGAGACACAGGCCTGTGTTCATTTTAAACACATAATCTAACTCTAATCCAATCTAGTCTAATTTAATATAATCTAGTCTACTGTAGTCTAATATAATCTAGTCTAATTTAATCTAATATAGTCTAATATAGTCTAATCTAGTATAGTCTAATCCACTCTAATCTAGTCTAATCTAGTCTAATATACTCTAGTCTAGTCTAATCTAATCTAATCTAATCTCACTTTATATATTTTAAAGTCTTTAAGGGTGGAGATTCTCTGTACAGATGATGTCTCTCTACATTGGACGAGGAAGACTGAACCAGTTTTTATGCTCATATGCCAAATCATTTTGTCTCACAAATATTTTATAAAAAACAATATTGTTTTTGAACTACTACATGTATTATTTATTTATTTTGTTTATTTATTTATTTTTTTTACAAAAAATTGTAATTGTAGTGCAATCTTTACATTTGATTTTAGGAATTTTGTCATGAGTCACGATATACTTATGTCATGATATACTTATCTGTATATAGAGTGTACTTTCAGTCACTAAGGACCTTTTTGTGTAACCAGTTATTTTAGTTTTTGATTTTGTACAGCTTTTACATTTCAATTACACTAAAATCCTAAATATGCTTTATATATTCATTCTGAATGGGGGATTGTTATACTCACTTAGTGAACATGTTAACATTTTGCATTATTACCATTACCATGTAAAATCAGTCATTTGTCTTGTATGTTACATAGAAATTAAAGGCTGTTGCAAATTATATGAATTTTCTTTTCATTCTTTTTTATATCTATATATATTGATCTTCTTTCAAACATGGTGTTTTCATTTGAAATCACTGACAGTAACATTTCCTTACATCACTTTCAACTGAACCACAGAAGCAGTAGTGGGAATGTTAAATGACTGTCCTGACGATATTAGAATTACATGCTAATGTAACACAGATCGAAACCTCCTGAAACATAAAGCAACAGGAAACAGATCCTCTAGGGCACAGCACCACTACAGGGTTCTGGGACGCTGGGGATGCATTCTGGGAAATAAAAAACAAACAAATGAAAATATGATAGACAAATTGCAGTCATTCATTGCAATTGATTTGTTAGATTGGTTCTTCTGTAACTTTTAATGCCTTGAGCAATGTAGCAGTAGGTCACAAAAGAACAACGTTAGAATTCTCCAGTGAAAGTGAAAAGCAGACAGGACAAACTGAAATGTATTTTTCTTTTATTTCCCCATGAACTTGACATCTTAACAATCTGTCAGTCCATCCCTGAACAAAATGCCATGTAATGAATCAATTAGGCAGGGTACTTATTAGAGGCCTGTTATACAGAGCATGGGGCTATTACCTGACCTGGCCTTTTATGGTCACTGGTCCATGACAGTGTCGCCTTTCCTTTGACACTCGTGCTGCATGGGTTTTTAGTTGCAGCATGAGGAACCCAATTCTAACGGCAGACTGCAGCTGTTCAGAGTCACCTGCAATACTTATCACGTACTTGGAGACAACATATCTAAAGTGACTATGTCTTAATATGCAGGAATACATTTTTATTAATATGCATCAAATATGTAGAAGATAATGCACTTTCAGGTTTTACAGGTGTTTGAAACAAACCTAAATACTTCCTGGACTTTATTAAACTTTCTCACCATTTGTTCTGGCATGATGCCACAGTTGCACTTTGTCCAGTGCTGCTCATGGCAACCCTGATAACTTAACACCTCTCATCTGCAGTGGAAAGCCAATACCCACTAAAGTGTCGTCTGCACTCTGACTGTACTGATGTACCTATGCACCTAACTCAGTGTCACTGACCGCAAATAAGGTCCCATGCTATGACTCATCTAGATTTAGTTAAGGCTGATTACTGCTTTTTAGAAATATAAGAGACATGAGTTAAGAGTTTGTTCTTTGCACTGAGGTGCAGATAATTATGCCTCTGTCATATCTTACGAACACAACAGCTGATTAACTTGGTTTAACTTAAAGCAAAGAGGGAAAGTGAGGACACGGACACTTAACCCTGGTGCAGGACACTTAACCCTGACACAAGTGTCCTGACACAGGACACTTAACCCTGGTGCAGGACACTTAACCCTGACACAAGTGTCCTGACACAGGACACTTAACCCTGGTGCAGGACACTTAACCCTGACACAAGTGTCCTGATACAGGACACTTAACCCTGACACAAGTGTCCTGACACAGGACACTTAACCCGGGTGCAGGACATTCAACCCTGACACAAAGTGTCCTGATACAGGACACTTAACCCTGACACAAGTGTCCTGACACAAGTGTCCTGATACATGACACTTAACCCTGGTGCAGGACACTTAACCCTGGCACAAGTGTCCTGACACAGGACACTTAACCCTGGAACAGGACATTTTACCCTGGTGCAAGACACTTCACTCTTGCACAGGACACTTAACCCTGGTGCAGGACACATTACCCTGGAACAGGACACAAACCAGGCACAGGACAGCACACATACCAGGAACAAACTTTAATCATTAAAAGCTTTAAGCATTAAAGACAAAAACATTAAAGAGGACGCACCCCTCTAATACTAAACAGTTCAGGGACATGAGGGCACTGTTCTGAAACTGCCACAAGATGAAGAAAGCAGCAACAGGCAGCACGGCCTTAAAGGAGCTGCAGCACACAGTGTGAAGGCTCTCTCCTGCCCCCTGTGGGTGGCCCTGTGTCTCTGCAGCTGGACCGTGTCTGCTGTGGAAATGGATGAAGTCTGCTGGTTATATCTAGTATGGTTATGTATAGTATGGTTATGTATAGTATGGTTATGTATGTATAGTATGGTTATGTATAGTATGGTTATGTATGTCTAGTATGGTTATATCTAGTATGGTTATGTCTAGTATGGTTATGTATGTCTAGTATGGTTATATCTAGTATGGTTATGTCTAGTATGATTATGTATGTCTAGTATGGTTATGTATGTCTAGTATGGTTATATCTAGTATGGTTATGTCTAGTATGATTATGTATGTTTAGTATGGTTATGTATGTCTAGTATGGTTATATCTAGTATGGTTATGTCTAGTATGAACAGCACAAAGCAGGACAGACAAGCACTCCAAAGGGTGGTACGTTCAGCAGAGTGCATCACTCATACGGAACTTCCTGACCTGCAGAGCATCTATTACAAGCGGTGCCAGACCAAAGCTAGGAGGATTGTGAAGGAGCCCACCCATCCCAACAATAGGCTCTTCTCTCTGTTGAGGTCAGGGAAGCGCTTTCTGTTGAGGTCAGGGAAGCGCTCCCTGAAGACCAAGACAGAGAGACTGAAGATGAGCTTCTTCCCACAGGCCATTCGGGCCCTGAATCAGGGAAACTGATAAACTGTGGGGACCACCACCACCATGTAACTGTAAATATGTCAATTGTAAGCTGGAACTGTACATTATGTACATACACTTATACATATCCATATATACATTGTACATTGTGTATATAAACATACTATACATATATTGTACAGACATTGTTAATCTATTTTGTATATATATAGATATATATTTCCCTATACACCCCTGTTTTTTCTCCTCAGTTTGGACAGAGCACTCTCCACCATTTCACTGCGAGTTATACTGTGCATGACTATGTATGTGACAAACCAAACTTGAACTTGAAACTTGAAACTTGATTATGTATGTCTATTATGGCTATGTATATCTTGTATGGTTATATCTAGGATGGTTACATCTAGCATGAGCATTTATCATTTACCACTGCCCATCATCTGACATTTGAGAAGTGATTAAGACATTTTAAATTGCTTACTAATTTCACAGTCTGATCATATGAAGGGAACAATATTAGCTTTCTACAGTAAAGACATTGTTGCTGCATTTCTTTTGTAAATTTTCTTGAATTTCTGTAGATGCTGAAGCTTCTGGTTTTCTATTGCACAGAAACAATGTGAAAGTCAGCAAATGCAGATCAGTTGAAATTTTGTCTTTCTACTGAGAAAACAAAGGACCCTTAACAGTAATTTGAATGTAATTACAGCATTAAAGTGATACCTTTTGACAGCTGGGTGTAATAAATCATTTGTATCATCCAAGGATTGAATCATATCTTTGCTAATTGCTCTCATTTAATTCTTCTAAAACATTTCACAATTTAATTTAATATTTTATGTCCGCATTTCAAATGTATAAAGACCAACATAAGTTCTGCTGGCACCACAACCTTTGAAGTGAGAAGTTCACAGCTGGGTTCCTTAAAGGTGAACTAATTTACTTGTGATTAGCCAATTAGATTAGTAAAATGTAATTAATAACTTAAAATTAGATAAATGTTTAGTGATCTGTAACAAGGCCCAGATCATTAGCTAGGATGTCTTTATCTCCTGGGCAGGGCCTCAGAGGTGAGAGAAGTTGAGTGTGACAGCAGACACTACTCTACAGAAATTAAACACTGCTTAAACACTGCGCTGCACTGATTAAACACTGCTTAAACACTACTTAAACACTGCTCTGCACTGATTAAACACTGTTTAAACACTGATCTACAATGATTAAACACGGATTAAACACTGCTCTACATTGCCTAAACACTGCTCTGCACAGATTAATCACTGCTCTACACTGCTTAAACACTGCTTTACACTGATCTACACTGCTTAAACACTGCTTTATACTGCTTAAACACTGCTTAAACTGTTCTACACTGCTTAAACACTGCTCTACACCGATTAAAGACTGATCTACATTGGTTAAACACTGCTCTATACTGATTAAACACTGCTCTACATTGATTAAACACTACTCTACACTGCACTGCAGTGTCTACCTGTGACAGTGTAACCAGAAAATGAGAACTGGAAGACAGAATGCGAACAGAATGAGGGCTTCCTGAAACACCAGTGTTAATCCACTCACATTTACTCATCTAACCAGCGAGAAGGCATTTGAATGGTGCTATGGCAACAAGGAATCCTTACTGAATTTTTAAATTTAAAATAAGCCTTTATTTATTTATTTGTTTACTTACTTATTTATTTACTTATGTATGTATGTATTTATTATTTAGCCAAAGAAGTGGTGGCTTTTTCAGGAAACTGAGTATGGTTGTAAATCTACTTTATCCCTGAAGCAACATGTTTAGGACATACACTGACAGATCATTAGCCATGAGGACGGCTGCCAGGGCTTTCACAATCAGCTCTGTGTATTTAAAAGTTTGTTGACTAATTGTCTAATAAATTGTCTTGTTCTCTGTACAGTTGTGCCATGTTTCCATCCAATAGCCTTTATCATGATTAGGCGATATCAATCTCTCTCTCTCTCTCTCTCTCTCTCTCTCTCTCTCTCTCTCTCTCTCTCTCTCTCTCTCTCTGTATATATATATATATATATATATTACTGTAGATGTGTAACGAAGTGCAATCCCATCGCGACTGATGCGGAATTCCACCTGTTACTGAGACCGGTAGACCCGTCTGAGAACAGAAGAACAAGCGTACAATCTACATATGTCCGTACACCTGGTAGCCCCGAGTCTTCAGCGTACAGAGGGTCGATGTTGCACAAATGCTGCTTTATTGTGAAACTGCCAAGCACTGGAGCAGCAACTGCACTGCTCGCTCCGCCAGCAGAGGAATGCGCGCACACGCGACGCTAACATTTATGAAGAGAAAATGTCCAGTCAAAATGTCGACATTGACAATGTCCAAACAGTGCCCTGTTACCAAGAGTACTGCAATATCCAGCCTTTTAGTCTAAATATATAAAATATTGAGACCAAAAGTTCCGCGCGCTTCAGAACGTAGCACCTACACGCAAAGCGTGCTGTACGCATTTAATATTAACCTCCAGAAAAAGCGGTTGCAAATGAGAACGAATCTGTCAGGTTACTTTAGTTTTTTTGGCTCAGATGAGAAGGAGATAAACGCAGTAAACGGAGAGGTGGCGTCTTTTGTGGAGCGCATTTCCTGCGCATTCCTATTGGTTTGGTGGAGCCACGATGACATGGAGGCGACGGGTGTAGACTTTATAAAGCCTCGTCCGCGGAGCTCAGCCGCTGAAAAGCTTGATACTGAGCCCGCTGATCCTAACCCCGCTGATCCTAACCCCGCTGATCCTAACCCCGCTGATACTAACCCCACTGATACTAACCCCACTGTTCTCCGGGAGAAGAGAAGGTAGCCCGCGCCGCGACACCATGAGCGAGGTACGTCCGTCATCCCCGCGCGGTTTAACGGCAGATATTCAGCAGTACTGCTCTCTGAACTGCAGCTGTTAGTTTCACTCGCCAGATTAGCAGCACATTGATTTATTCGTATATCGGAGTTTATGCCAAAGATGTTATCCTAGCAGTTTGTAAAGCCGTTGTCTCTTTAGTAATGGATCTCAGGAGACGCACTCCAGCACCTGAGAACTGATGGAGTCGCTTCTTCCTGCTAATTCTCGTCATTATAGCCACGTTATTTACTCAGTAGTTGAGTACTTATTAGTTTGCTTGGAGAAACAGTGAGAGTCCAGTGCTCAAACACCCGTGGTCGGAGTGACATTGTGGGGTCATCTCACTTAAGATGAGAAAACCCCGCACCTCGTGCAGACCCAGACACGTCCCCTGATACAGTGACACGCGCCCACTTCCACTCAGGGTGCATGAATGTCAATGGTTAATTTTTTCAGTTGCAGTTGTAATAGTTTTTTTTTTAATTAATAATATTCTACAATATACAATAATATTCTACTTTTATTGCCGCTTACTGCATGACTACAGCCTATACGATAATGTTTAATTATATAACGATTTTATACATTTTTGATGCAGTTTATCTGCATAGCTTGGAAGACTAACAGACCACCTCAATTCATGACAAACTGAAAGAGAAATGCTTTTGTGATTAATAACAGCATACAGTAGTTACTCTTCAGTAGATTTTGTCTCAATGGAATCTCGTATAATACACTGGTTTAGTTTTATAATACTATGTCATTTGAGCAGATTAGAGCATGGTCTACTGCAGCACACCAGATTAGGACTAAATGGTTGCCTGTTACCCAGAACCAAATAATTACCGTGTTTTCCTACACCCAGACACACTGTTTATGATCTGGACATGGGACTGGAGATGTGGGATGACCGCTTTGAGTGCCTTGTCATAACGAGATAAACTGGACATGCTTTTTCAGTCGAGTGCTGGGGGTGGGGGGGGGGGGGGGGGGTACACCATTAGCTTCAGTAACTCTTCCTTCAGTAAAGACTCCAGAGACCTCACGTTTGTCCACAGAAGGGCAGCAGTATAAAATATATATGATTTAGGAATCATAAAATATGTGTTTGCTTAGTTGTGTACAGAATGTTTTGCTATTTGCAGTGTTTAGCTCCAGTTTGACTGCTGTTAAAAGCCTTTAGTAAAAGGCACAGCTACATATGCCACAGATACTCCTGCAAATCAAACATAAGCAACAATCAGTGATAAACAAATACCACCAGGTTTTTTTTAAATGTAACTTTTATATAATAGAGGATGTGATGGACCTGTGTGTGATGTAATGGCTGTGATGGGTGTGATGTCCTGGGTGTCTTGGGTGTGATGTCCTGGGTGTCCTGGGTGTGATGGGTGTGATGTCCTGGGTGTCCTGGGTGTGATGGGTGTGATGTCCTGGGTGTGATATCCTGGGTGTGATGTCCTGAGTGCCCTGGGTGTCCTGGGTGTGATGAGTGTGATGTCCTGGGTGTCCTGGGTGTGATGTCCTGGGTGTGATGGATATGATGTCCTTGGTGTGATGGGTGTGATGTCCTGGGTGTGATGGATATGATGTCCTTGGTGTGATGGATATGATGTCCTTGGTGTGATGGGTGTGATGTCCTGGGTGTGATGTCCTGGTTGTCCTGGGTGTCCTGGGTGTCCTGGGTGTGATGGGTGTGATGTCCTGGGTGTGATGGGCATGATGTCCTTGGTGTGATGGATATGATGTCCTTGGTGTGATGGGTGTGATGTCCTGGGTGTGATGGATATGATGTCCTTGGTGTGATGGGTGTGATGTCCTGGGTGTGATGTCCTGGGTGTGATGGATATGATGTCCTTGGTGTGATGGGTGTGATGTCCTGGGTGTGATGGGCGTGATGTCCTGGGTGTGATGGATATGATGTCCTGGGTGTGATGGGTGTGATGTCCTGGGTGTGATGGATATGATGTCCTTGGTGTGATGGGTGTGATGTCCTGGGTGTGATGGATATGATGTGCTTGGTGTGATGGTGCTCCCTGTGTCTGCATGGGTTTCCTCCCATGTTCCAAAAATTTGTGTTTTAGGTTGAGTGGTTTTTCAACATAGTCCTTCTGTGAGTCTGTGCTCACCCTGTAATGGACTGTTGTCCAGTTCATGGTCAGTTCCCACCTTGCGTCCTGTCCAGGGTCGGTTCCTGCCTTGCATCCTGTCCAGGGTCGGTTCCTGCCTTGCGTCTTGTGCTGCTGGGATAGGTTTCCTCCCCCATGACCCTGAATCAGATTAAATGATTTAGAAGGTGCATGAATGAATGAAAGCTGCTGGACTGTGCACTGTGCTCTTAGTACACTTTATACTGAACCTCTGATGAACCGTTAAACTAACCCACCAGTTGACTGTAAGCCAAAGTCATCCGTCTACCCCTTCGCTGTTAGGCAGTTTGCTGTAAGTTCCATAGGTTTATGTTTGAAGCCTTCAGTCATCATGTATTATACACTACCTGGCTAAAAAAAAGGTCACCACCTGGATTTAACTAAGTAGATAGGTAAGTGCCTCCCATTGGATAATTACTGCATGGGTGATTATGTTTCAGATGGCAACAAGTTATTTAACCCAAACTGATGCAGTGAATAGTTTATCATTTGTTAAACAACCATGTCGAAAGACACATCCTGTGGTTTTGGAAAAGATGTTCATCTGTTTCAGAAGGGTCAAATTATTGGCATGCATCAAGCAGAGAAAACATCTAAGGAGATTGCTGAAACTACTAAAATTGGGTTAAGAACGCATTATTAAAAAGTGGAAGGACAGTAGGGAAACATCATCTTCGAGGAAGGAATGTGGTCGGAAAAAAATCTTGAATTATCGTGATCGACGATCACTTAAGCGTGTGGTGAAATCAAATCGTAGAAAAACAGCACTAGAACTCAGGGATATGTTTAATAGTGAAATTAAGAGCATTTACACATGCACAATGCGAAGGGAACTCAAGGGGTGGGACTAAACAGCTGTGTAGCCTTAAGAAAACCACTTGTCAATGAGGCTAACTGGCAAAAAGGGCTTCAATTTGCTAGGGAGCATAAAGATTGGACTCTGGAGCAATGGAAGAAGGTCATGTGGTCTGAGTCCAGATTTACTCTGTTCCAGAGTGATGGGCGCATCAGGGAAAGAATAGAGGAGGCTGAAGTGATGCACCCATCATGCCTAGTGCCTACCGTACAAGCCTGTGGGGGCAGTGCTATGATCTGGGGTTGCTGCAGTTGGTCAGGTCTTGGTTCAGCAACATTATATTCCCAAAGAATGAGGTCAGCTGACTACCTGAATATACTGAATGAGCAGGTTATTCCATCAATGAATTTTTTTCTTCCCTGATGGTACGGGCATATTCCAAGATGACAATGGCAGGATTCATCGGGCTCAAATTGTGAAAGAGTGGTTCAGGGAGCATGAGACATCATTTTCACACATGGATTGGCCACCACAGAGTCCAGACCTGAACTCCAATGAGAATCTTTGGGACGTGCTGGAGAAGACTTTGTGCAGTGGTCCAAATCTTGGGGATAAAATAATGCAACTCTGGACAGAAATAAATGTTGTGACATTGTAGAAGATTGTGGAAACAATGCCACAGTGAATGCACGCTGGAATCAAAGCTAAAGGCGGTCCAACTAAATATTAGAGTGTGTGACCTTTTTTTTGGCCAGGCAGTGTAAAAGAACAATAAACTCTCTAAGGATTTTGGCTCTGAGATATTAGGCTCATTGAGCCTGGCATAGATGGCATGTAAGCACAGTGAAAGTGCTAATTAACTTCAAAAGAGCATAACTGAAGCACACTGCAATTTCTCTTCAGTTGGTACAGACTCAATGTCTGAGTGAATCTTCAGTTTTTACAGACTCATTTCTGTGCCACTGCAGCATGTTTGAACATGTTATTCAGCCCCTAATTATAAGAAATGGCCATGAACTCCCCCTAAACTGTTGTGCTGAGGTCCAAACCATGTGATGGGTTTCCTTTGATGTGTAGATTGTATAATGTCATATATAGTCATAGTCATATAGTCACATGTTGTGGTTCCCCATCAGCCATATTTGAACCTTTTAGGGGAATTTGCAGTTTTTCAGGAATGTCTAAAATGAAGGAATGAAGGTCTATAATGAATAAATGATGGTCTATAATGAATGCAGTCTTATGGAGTCTCTCACTGAGCAAGCGTTTCCAGTAACTGAGAGTTAAGGCCACCTGTTTGGTTGGTTCTCTTCTCCACCTGTTTGGTTCCCATCTCCACAATTATTGCTTAATTTCCCACAATATCACTTCTTTTCCTCCTCCTCCTCCTTCTTGTCTCAGATGTCTTTACACTGCACTCGTGGACTGGTTTAACTGGTTCATGGCATTCAGGATTTGTTGGTGCAACTCTAGACAGGCTGTGGGAAATCATTTACATTTAATGGAACATTGTCCCCTTTAATCACTCATGTCATACAGTAAGAGGGAACAGATCTCTGAAATCTGTATATTTTGCATTGGCCACCATGAAATGTGTAATTGAGTCCACAATGTGATCTGGCTCTCATCTTCAAGTCATAAAAAGAGACAACAGATGCAGCTTTTCAGATATGACAATCATAACTGAACCAATATGGTAACCTGGAAACGTGAACACTTATGCTTAGTGGTACCAGCTTCAGTGCGATGAATCTGCACAATCCATAAACTCCAGATCATCGGTGCTCAGTGGTGAAGGTACTGGTCTAATAATCAGAAGGTTGTCAGTGTAAGTCCCACCACTGTTTCCACTGTTGGGACCTGAGCAAGACCCTCAACCCAATTACTCAAGATGTGTTCAGTTGTAATTGTAAGTTGTTTTGGATTAAAGCATCAGCTAAATGCCATACAATGTAAATAAACTCTATATACAGTCTGTGGCACAAATGCTTTGTGTAGTTCTGGGCTTCAGGTAGGAGGCAGTTGCACTTTTACTTCTAAAGCTGTTCCAGGTTGTAGATGTTTCTGGGACATCTGGCGCTTTCTCCCTAAGAATCGGCAGTGTACATGTAGTACAGTAGTGGCTGTTTCTGTCTCTCTTATCTTTCACTGTGCAGAGCACAACGTTTTGGTGTAGTTGTGTGTGCTGGGCCAGCAGTGGAAGTGCTGAACACAGCGCGTGAACGCAGCCCGAGCTCTGGCACTCAGAGTTCAGCGCCCAGCCCTCAAAATGATACCTGCTTACAGTGGACATGTTGGATCTGAGATTTCTGGAAGGGATTTTATGGCAAAGCAGATCATGGCATTTGTACAGCACTGTTGTACAGTTGTGTGTTGTTCAGTTGTGTGTTGTACAGTTGTGTGTGCTGGCAGTGCTGGACATTATTTTGCGTTTGTAGTCAACTGCAAATCATGTTTATGAACTGTTCATTTGACTTGTCGGCTTTATGCAGTATTCATATGTCACTGTTATATCGATTTATGCAGTATTCATATGTCACTGTTATACTGGTTTATGCAGTATTCATATTTCAGTTATATTTGTTTGTGTAGTATTCATATTTCACTGTTATATTTGTTTGTGTAGTATTCATATTTCACTGTTATATTGTTTTGTGCAGTATTCATATGTTACTGTTATAATTTTTAGATTTTCTGTGTCTATTCCAGGCTGGTTACACATATGCTGAATGAAAGATTACATTCAAAAGGTGATATTCCAGTGGAAATTCACTATGGTATGAGCCAGATAAATCACACACACACACACACACACACACACACACACACACACACACACACACACAGATTACATTATGTATTGTGGAGTGAGAGGTTTTACAGGTAATATGTTGGATTTTGTTTGATTACTAAATCACTTCCTGTGAGTACTGCTTCTTTCCACACGGTCCTCTACTGGTAAAGGACATCTCGCAGAGACCATTCAAATATGTAGAAGAAAATAATGCATTTAATAAAATGAAAAAATAAAGTTGTCAATCAATAAAAGAGATTGACAACTTTATTAAATGGTAAAGGCAGTGTTCTGAGGGCATGAATATGCAACCAAGACAGCTGTGTAGGGAACTTGTGTTTTTCATGTTGAATACCGTAGGCGGATATTAATGTACATGTAATTTAGCTTTAAAAAATCCTGACAGGCATTTAATTAAAATGTTACCTAATCTGGTTGATTTGGCTGGTATTATGAAACACCCCTCTAAATATGCTTTAGTTACTCTTGCCTTACTTTATTAATGTAACAATAAAACTTGCAATATTGCTTCATATTATTGTTTTTATTTTGTAGAATGTGGAAAAACAGTAAATAGACATGTAGTTTTTTTGTGGCAGAGGCTCAGTTAAAAAAGTGAACTGACCATGTGTTAGCCCTGATCCCGCTAATGCTGTGCAGACAAGCAGACTAGGGACCCACAGGTATAAACAGAGTAATTACAGATGAACGAGATATAGCAGTATTAGGGGTGGGGGACAGTGTTAACGAGATATAGCAGTATTAGGGGTGGGGGACAGTGTTAATGAGATATAACAGTATTAGGGGTGGGGGACAGTGTTAACGAGATATAGCAGTATTAGGGGTGGGGGACAGTGTTAATGAGATATAACAGTATTAGGGGTGGGGGACAGTGTTAACGAGATGGGGGTGGAGCAACACAGCACCCAAAGCAAACAAAACCATGTTGCGCAGGTGCCATGGAAACCATAACACCAGTGAGTTGGAATGCATCAGTTTCTAAACGAACAAAGTAAAATCCTGAACTGTAAAATCAAACCATGAAGAATCACCTACTTTTCACCTAATAGCACTTAGCTGATTCCAGACCTGTTGGCTTGTGCTTTAAAGTGCAAAAGCATTAATCAAAGACATCTGGACTAATGTGCATTATGGAGCAGGTTAGAGCTGTGTCAATGAGTTTGTCCTTGGTGAACATGTGCACTCTAGCAGACAGACAGTCCAAGGTTACATATCTGATAGATGTAAGCCTTTGTGCTGTAGTTAAATCAATAATAGAAATGGATTTAAATTGAGGACATTTGAGTAATCTCCTCACATCTCTTCACATCTTCCCACCAACTCCCCACCATCTCCTCACATCCCCTCACCTTCTCCCCACCATCTCCTTATATCTCCTCACATCACCTCACAATCTCCTCACATCTCCTCACCATCTCCTCACATCTTCCCACCAACTCTTCACATCTCCTCACATCTCCTCACCATCCCTTCCATGCTTTCTTAGTCTTTCCCAATGATTTTCCCACAATATCTTTATACATTTTATAGGGCCAAATTCTATGAAATGTAGAATGTGCCATTTAGAAAGTCCTATTGTGTAACATCCATGGAGGGTGGCTCACTGAGGAGATGTGGAAATAGACACATAAGAACAGAAATAGCACAGCTGTTCTGGTCCTGTCCAATTAATTGTAGAAGCAGTGTGAGGTGGGATTAGTGAGGTGCAGACCTGCGATTACTCAGATCCTTCTGGAGGACGACACTGAGAAGTGTCCTAACCTCCTCCAGGACACACCCCTCCAGCCCTCTACCATGACACTCTACTCTCTCACTCTCCCACTCTCTCACTCTCCCTCTCTCTCACTCTCCCTCTCACTCTCCCTCTCCCACTCTCTCCCACTCTCTCACTCTCCCATTCTGCTACTCTTTCACTATCTCACTCTCTCACTCTCTCACTCTCCCTCTCACTCTCCCACTCTCTCACTCTCCCATTCTGCTACTCTTTCACTATCTCACTCTCTCTCTCCCACTCTCTCACTCTCCCACTCTCACTCTCCCACTCTCTCACTCTCCCATTCTGCTACTCTTTCACTATCTCACTCTCTCACTCTCCAACTCTCTCACTCATTCTCTCACTCTCCAGTAGTCCCACCAGGGACTCCCTGGAGATCGTTAGAGAACTGCAGGTCAGAAGACTGAGTTTTTGGTGTTCATAATTGTAGTAACAGCCGGAACATCAGTTTTCTAGCTTTACCTCCTCGGGAAGGCAAGGAGAAGAGACCCAGATTAAAGAGAAGCTTTAATCTGTGTGTGTGGTGGTTAGGGTTAGGGTTAGGGTTAAAGGAACATCTCTGTTCATTTAAGATGACCAGCAGTTGCTCTGGTCAGGATGTGCACAAGGATGATGGACCTCCTTCTTATTCCACAAAAAACAACGAACAAAACGAAACCAGTCTGGACAGAATTCCAGGGGCTTTGTCTCCTCATTTTATTTCCAGCAGTGGGCTGAGTTCTCTTTCTGGGTTTGATATCCTACTGGGAGAAGAGACAGCATTTAAATAGGCAACTGATGCAACTAATTTTAACTATCCACTAATCCCCACGGGTCATGTCCACTAATCCCCACGGGTCACCTCCACTATTTCACATGGGTCATTGATGCTAGTCCACACGGGTCATGTCCGTTAATGCACACGGGTCATTGACGCTAGTCCACACGGGTCATCTACGCTAATCCACACAGGTCATCTACGCTAATCCACACGGGTCATCTCCGCTAGTCCACACGGGTTATCTCCTCTAGTCCACATGGGTCATCTCCGCTAGTCCACACGGGTCATTTCCGCTTATCCACACGGGTCATTGACGCTAGTCCACACGGGTCATCTACGCTAATCCACACAGGTCATCTACACTAAACCACACGGGTCATCTCCGCTAGTCCACACGGGTCATCTACGCTAGTCCACAAGGGTCACATGCTAATCCATACAGGTCACATCTGCTGGTCCCTCTTTCTGCCACACATGGAAAGTCTGGTCTCTAAACTGGCCACTTTCCCATCTCCAGACTTTCTATTTTTTACACAGGATAGAACTTTAGGCTCTTTATCTCTCTGCTGTTTCTGCTTACACTGTGCATGGCCCAGTTCTAGAGCTCCTGCTTGTATTCATAATGCCACAGAGTCTTAAAACATCACCATGAACTTCAGTACGCACTGATGGATTTACCCTGATAACTCTATCTCACCTAAAGAGACCAGGGGGAAAACACATGGCATGTGATCTGTTCCAGTAAAAAGCATCAAACAATCATCTTAAGATCCTAATCATGGACTCTGCCCTGAATATGAGCTATGGCATGTTTAAATCCTGTGCACAGGAGCAGTGGGTTTGGTGCTAAGCAACAGTGTGCACTGTTAGAAGTACTCAAACCCTCTGTACTCAAACTCCGTACTCAAAGCCTCTGTGCTCAAACACTCTGTACCCATACCTTCTGTACTCAAACTCTGAGCACTCAAACACTGGAATTTGGGATAAAACGGCTATCTGTCAATTGTTCAGAGGAACATAATTAGCCTTAAACCCATTATTTGAGTGGAAGAAACTTTTAAATACATGGTAAAATCTTGGCAGTTGTGGTTCTACTAAATGTGCATTGCCAGTGGCTTCTCTTCCTGCACTTTGGTTGAATTTAAGATTTTATCCAAGCAGAACTAGTGAAGTAAATGTGCACATCAGTGCTTCTTAACAGAACTGTAAAACAGCTCTTACTTTACACAACATACACGCAGATTATACCTCCTTCAAAAACTGACCTGATTTAGCAAAACTCGCAACATTATTCAATTGGAGAAATGAGGAAATTTGTATTTCTGAATATAATGGGAGTTGTATATGACTGAGCTCTGTAAAAAGTCTTTCTGATACATGAACAACCTTCACCATAATAACCTCTAATATGTAGCTGGTCTAAGGGTGTTTCAGTCAGGAGTGTCGAGCTGGTGATCAAACACTCAGAGTTCTCCTGATTCCTCTTTCTCTCTCTCTCTCTCTCTCTCTCTCTCTCTCTCTCTCTCTCTCTCTCACACACACACACACACACACACACACTTATCATCACAAACACAATGAAACACACACCTGAAGTCATTTATTTAATTTAGCTGTAATAAAGGGTAATAGCTGTGACACACGGCCACTGGGAGCCCCTTTTACTGTCCTGGTTTGGACTCAACCATCTCTACCTTTGATGGCTTCGGACCAGCTCTGGGGATGTAGTTCTGTTAGACTGTAAGGCCTCTAGCTGGAAATGCACTGTGGAAATCCATTTGTGTTCCAGTGAAAAAATATATTAAAAATGTAAGATAGGGAATTGGACAATGGAAAAGTGAAGGAGATTATTGGACTGTGAAGGGAGTCCAGACCTCTAGACGTGGAGTAGATGTCAACAGAGATTGGCCTCACTTTTGGTCAGTGTTGTCTACACTGTTAATAACTGATAGATGGACTATTCACCTAATATTCACCCAGTAACTAATAATAATACTTAATTTAAAACCTAATAATAATATTCAGCTTATAGTAATATTCATCTGGTCATATTCACTTAACACCTAAATAATATTTAAACAACAACACCAACAACAATATTAGTATTATAATAATATTATAATATATTAATTTTATTAATTATATTTACTTTGGTACCTAATCAAATATTCCTGTAATAGCACTAAAATGTTGGGTGGAGTGGTGCTCTCCTCTATCTGAATAGGAACCTCACAGCTGAAAGGGTGATCAACCCTGAGTAAATATTTAAATCACTGTTTGTTATTGCTTTCATTTTTTAATTATGAATACAAAGGTTCAAACACAGGTTCATAAAACACACATAGTTCAGCTAATTTTCTGACCCTAATCACATGAGACATATTAGGTGTTTGGAAGCTGAGCTCCTGTGAAGTGCACTGCTAGCTGTGGCCAACACTGGCCACACTTTGAGATGCTTCTGCGCGTGTGTGTGCCCAGTGTGAGGTCCTGTGCTATAGCACACACTGTGTTGTGGAAATCATGTCCTTGTTCTGCAGATCTTCTCTTCTCCACCACAGCTTGGCCATCTGGTTCGTGCTAACTATGGTTGCTGGTTAAGAGCTCTATACACCATTACATACACTCAGAACAGAGGAGGCTCAGATGTAACCCTCTCATACATGTCTGCAGCAGCATACATGCTATAGTGTGTGTGCGTGTGTGTGCGTGTGTGTGCGTGTGCGCGTGCGTGTGCGTGCGTGCGTGTGTGTGTGTGCGTGTGCGCGTGTGCGTGCGTGTGTGCGCGTGTGTGCGTGCGTGTGCGTGTGTGCGTGCGTGTGTACGTGCGTGCGTGCGGGCGTGTGTGCGTGTGCGGGTGTGCGTGTGTGTGTGCGTGCGTGCGTGCGTGCGTGCGTGTGTGTGTGTGCGTGTGCGTGTGTGTGTGTGTGGGAGGGGTAATATCAGAGTCAAGCACATTCCTTTTATACATCTCTGTTGTTTCTCTGCTCTTTCAGATCTTTGAAATAATGATTTTAGTTTATGTGTCCTACTCAGCTTCAAAGATATGTGTGTCTACGTGTGTGTATCTACATGTGTGTGTGTCTACGTGTGTGTATTAATATGTGTGTGTATATGTGTGTCTACATGTGTTTTTGTGAATAATTGTCTAATCCCTACAGTGATATTTCTAAACAGTAAAGCCTGTTATCTCGCAGAAGCTAAAGGATCCTTTTTTCTTTTTTAAACCAAGCTGCAAGCTAAAATAACACATTTATGTTTGGGAGTGTGTAAACTGTTTTATGTTTGGGAGTGTGTAAACTGTGTTATGTTTGGGACTTTGTAAACTGCGTAATGTTTGGGAGTGTGTAAACTGCATTGTTTGGGAGTGTATAAACTGTGTAATGTTTGGGAGTGTGTAAACTGTTTTATGTTTGGGAGTGTGTAAACTGCATAATGTTTGGGAGTGTGTAAAGTGCGTAATGTTTGGGAGTATGTAAAGTGCATAATGTTGGGGAGTGTGTAAACTGTTTTATGTTTGGAAGTGTGTAAACTGCGTAATGATTGTGAGTGTGTAAACTGTGTTGTGTTTGGGAGTGTAAACTGCGTGATGTTTGGGAGTGTGTAAACTGTGTTGTGTTTGGAAGTGTGTACACTGTTAAGTTTGGGAGTGTGTATACTGTGTTGTGTTTGGAAGTGTGTAAACTGTGTTATGTTTGGGAGTGTGTAAACTGTGTTGTGTTTGGGAGTGTGTAAACTGTGTTATGTTTGGGAGTGTGTAAACTGTGTTGTGTTTGGGAGTTTGTAAACTGTGTTGTGTTTGGAAGTGTGTAAACTGTTTTGTGTTTGGGAGTGTGTAAACTGTTTTGTGTTTGGGAGTGTGTGAAAGCAGTAGAGAGCTGTAGGTCCAGGCATGATGGGATCTCTCATTCTGGTACATGTGAGGAGACCAGCAGGTCTCTGCAGGGTTAAAACAGAGCTTTGGTGTTAACCAGATTAAAAAGAATTGCAGTTGTTGACTCTCCCTGACACACGTGTGGACCAGTTTCTTGCACTCAAATGCTAAAAGGAAGCCACAAACCTTAGAGATGTAATACGAGTACATGAGTAAACAGTGAGTATATGAGTAAACAGTGGGTGCAAACATCACTAATGTGGTTTAGCTAGCACCATCAAAAGCCACTTCTAAATCCCTCTCATTGTTGGTTGCTCTCACTGAGTCTAAATATAAGAATATACATTTCTGTACACTTCTCCTCCAGTGACGAGACCTTCAGTTATATTATGATTTGGCTAAAAACATTTTGAGAAAAGTTAATAGCATTTATATAATATAGGAGGGACTTAAGAGACTACAGTAGATGGTACGTACTGTACAGTAGTAGATGGACAGATCTGCGCATCATCTGTGTACTGGCGAACATAAATGTTACATTTCTTATTTTAACAGATGCTACCATCTTTAGCTTGAATAAGAAGGGGCACAGCATTGACCCCTGAATCTAGAGCACAGTGAGCCAACGTGACATAGTGCTCATGAATAACTCAATAAGAAAGAACCTTCCACACCTTGTGTTGTTTGGCTGGGTTTGATCTTCTGATTTCCCCATCAAAGCCCTGCCAAAACTGTTTGAAATTCATCGAGAGTGGTGGATGAATTACGTGGCGGCGGACGCCTGACACCAGGGACGTGTTCTGGCCTTTCACCTGCTCAGAGGATTGAAGCCCGCTGTTCATTCCTGCTGTTGCTATAGTGATGGGAGAGGCGAGGCAAGGTTTATTGTGCTGGGCAGCAGGGGTCATGTGTTTCTAAAGCATTTAAAGCAATTTCTGGCTCTTCTCTGGATATTTTCTTCTTGAATTAGCACCGGCTATCATCTCAGCGAGGGGCTGTAGAACTGACACACACATTATATATGATCATCATTCCCAAGTCTTATGGCAGTGCTTTATAAACCATGGGAGGCAAAATCTCTTCTGGAAAAAAATCCAAAAAACAAAACAAGACTCAATCAATCAAAAACCCAAACAGCAGATATTAATCATCAACAATACACTTGATAATTTTCAGTAGAACAACTTTATCTGCGTTAGCATGAAAATATTCATCATGCAGGCTAGTTCACGGCTTCAATCTCGACTGCTGCGATGGGGGGTTACGTGCTGTGTGTGTGTGTGTGTGTGTGTGTGGAAACTGCAGGCTAGTCTGTTTCAACACATAGCTCATTCTCTTTAGAAAGGCCATTTTCCAGTCAGAGCAGAAACTCTTACTCTTTTTTTCTGTCCATGTCTCTCTCTCTCTGTTTTTGAGGTAATCTCAGCCCTCCTCAGCCTTCGTGCTGGACTCTCTATCAGCATGTCTCTGAGCAGCTCTGAGCTCTGTTGGAGCCATCGGTCAAAGTCCCATTAATTCCTCAGACCCCACATCACCTCACAGTGGCAGGGTAGAGAAAAAAGCAACACTGGCTCAACCTGAATATGACAGTGTGCACTTCCAGTTCAAAAAAGCAGAGCTGTGTTCTTAATGAGGAATGAGATATGACATGGAAAATCTCACTTATCTGCAGAATGAGATGTGCGATGAAATATCTCACTTATCTGCAGAATGAGACGTGCGATGAAATATCTCACTTATCTGCAGAATGAGACGTGCGATGAAATATCTCACTTATCTGCAGAATGAGACGTGCGATGAAATATCTCACTTATCTGCAGAGTGAGACGTGCGATGAAATATCTCACTCATCTGCAGAGTGAGATGTGAGATGAAATATCTCACTTATCTGCAGAATGAGATGTGAGATGAAATATCTCACTTAGCTGCAGAACGAGACGTGAGATGAAATATCTCACTTAGCTGCAGAACGAGACGTGAAATGAAATATCTCACTTAGCTGCAGAACGAGACGTGAGATGAAATATCTCACTTATCTGCACAAGGAGTTAGAACATCATTATTATTCACATACACTGTTCACGTCATTATCTCTTTATTATTCATGTGTACGGTTCATGTCATTATCTCATTATTATTCATATCCACCATTCATGACATTATCTCATTATTATACCTGTACACTGTTCATGTCATTATCTCATTACTATTCACATATACTGTTCATGTCATTATCTCATTATTTTTTGTTCATTGATCTATGTCAAAAAAACATTTTCACTGAATTTAAACCAATTTCAATCAAAGTGTAATAAGCCATACTATTTGAAACATTAAACAGAGTGTTTTTTAAACACTCTTCTCTTGGCTGTAATGGTTGTCTCGTGGTGGTTGAGAAGCTCATGTGCGTTAGATTAGTTAACCACTGGATTCAGCAGGATTTCTCTTCCTCAGAAGTCCACATGTAATATCACTTCTCCCACTGCGCTGCATATTAAATGGAGTAAAAGGCTTCCAGAAATAGGCTCCTATAATCTGTGCATTATGGCGTGAGTCACTCTAGGACCTGTTTTGTGGGTTAATGGTCTTCTGGTGGCCTTCAGTGGGCCATCTGTCATTAATTTTGAGTGAAAAATGTAATTTTTTGAGTAATAGCAGAACACTGAGGTACCAGGATACAGCTTTTCTCATCCAAGCGCTGTGTGTAAAGTTTTTAAAATGTGTATTTTCACAATTTAATTCAGTTAATGGTCAAATAATTTGTAGAAGAGGGTATGAACAAATTATGAAAATGAAAGATGAAAATGTGTATGTCATGTGTACGACCCCTAACCCTCCTTTACATGTGTATGTTATGTGTACACTACACAGGTGTAGATTTTATTCCCTCAGGCTCACCTGATGTGTTATTGACAGATAGACTCATGAGGAAGAACTGAAACTCAACCATCTTATCTAAAACCTCTCTTCATTCCCTTCTTTACAAGATCCCCTGAAACAGAAATGCTAAAATGACAGACATTTGTAAGACATCACCTTTTCTCTCTCTAGTGACGCCTCACTGGAAGTGCACAGAAAGCTCTGGAATCCAATGGCTTGTTTATACTCTTGTACTCTGTACTCAGCAACTATTAGCCTATTAGCCCTCAACACTACTGAAAACTTCCAGAGTTCTTTACCTCTCCACAAAACTTCTTCAGCCCAAATGACAGGCCAAAAACACCAGGGATGCATCCTGGACAAGTCCCCTAATGTTACAGCCCTGCTGTTGTCTAGATGTGAGACCAACACCATTTGGTGTCTCAACAAGCAGTAGGCTCTTTCTGTACAGCCGTCGGGGTTTTGTTTTAAGGCCACAGATCTACCCAAAATTACACCAAACGGTCATGATGGGCTAGTAGCTGTCATGTCACTGAGAACGTACAACAAAAAGACAAGCAAATAATAACAAGACAAAAAAACAAACAAACAAAAAAAAACCAGATAAGCCAATAATAATAATGAAAACATTATTTTTCTGTTTTCCAGAGTCAAGGATCTGGCACAACAGGTGGTAACAACAAAACCTCTGGAAAACAAGGTAAAACCAACTTCTCTTCAAAATGAATAACTTTGCCTTTATAAACTGACTAAAGCCATCAATTAGACACATTTTAAGGATATCCCATAACCCTCTAATACCAGGAAATAAGACTCGTAGCTGTGTTGTTTGTGTTTGGTTGTGCTGGGAACACCTCTCCCTGCTACTCTAAACAGTATTGTAGGCCTTGCACCAGTGGGCCAACACATATAATGTGTTCTCCCCCTCTAAAATGAGTCCTGAGCAGGGATTATGTCTTGAAAAGGGATTAGGTCCTGACGGGGGATTAAGTCCTGAGCAGGGATTACGTCCTTCACCTGCTAATCAAGGGAATGGCCTGGGAAGCCTTGTTCTCCTTCCGGGTTATTCGAGTGAGGACGAGGCATGTCACAGACAGGGGATGTCCTAGCATGTGGGACTGAGCTTCAGTTTGACGCTGTAAACGACAACGTGACTGAGATTCCAGAGAGTCCTTGGTTCTGGCCACAAAGAAATGTGCAGAGTTAAAATACTGTCATGTATTATTAATAGAAAGCTATTAATCTTTTCACATTGCACGAGGCTCGTAGATTGAACTAGAGACTGGGCTCTGCTGGAGTGCAGATTCCTTTGGGAAGTAGCTTGAGTGTTTTTCATTTTTGTTCATAATGGCTAATTAAGTAGGAATTTGAAAGAAAAGGAGACTCACACACATATGTCTGTACATGCACACACACTCGTACACACACACACACACACACACACACACACACACACACACACACACACACACACACTGCAGCAGCCTTTGATGTCTCTCCTTGGTCATTAACAGAACAGTGCTTCCCCAGTGCCATCAAGCCTCACTCACTACAGCTGCTGGTCTGAACACTCCAGGGATAAAGCTATTGAAGTGTATTGACCAGCTCACTGTCTCTGACTGTGGTAGCCAGGCGAAGCACAGAGGAGATGCTTCTCTAACCCTGCTATTCCATTAACACTGCGGGGCTAGCTGAACAGGCTCCACCCTGCTGACAGAATGAAAGTACTGTTAGTTGAATACAATTCAAATGAGAAACGTAAGTGTTTGCAAAACAACAGAACGTATTACAGGGAATAAATTGTTTTCTGATACTTTGTTTCAGAAGTACTGATAAATAAAAACAGCAAACTGACACAGTCTGTGTGATGTAATAACAATGACTTATCACTGCCCACCGATAGTACAATGATGATAGAAGATGTCATAGTGTGGGCTTTACAATTACACAGGGCAAAAGGTTTCCATGAAGAAGACACACGCTCAAGCCCCTATGAAGACACACCCTGTATCTAAGAAGATACAAGCTTAAACCCCTAAGAAACCCAAGCTTAAGAAGACACACCCTGATCTAAAATCTTCAGTTGACCTCATGTGCAATCAGAACCCTCATCAGGGAGACACTGAATATAAAGGCCCAACTCGAAACTTCAACCAACTTCAGTGCAAATTAAAATGGCATTTTAAATGTAATCATGTACAAATTGTACCAACCCAGAACTGTGTGTGTGGAAAAGCATATTCACGCATCAACTGCAGAGTGAGTCATGGAAGAGTGAGTCCTAGCAGAGTGAGTCATGGAAGAGTGAGTCCTAGCAGAGTGAGTCCTAGCAGTGAGTCATTGCAGAGTAAGTCATGGAAGAGTGAGTCCTAGCAGAGTGAGTCATGGAAGAGTGGGTCATTGCAGAGTGAGTCATGGAAGAGTGGGTCATTGCAGAGTGAGTCATGGAAGAGTGAGTCCTAGCAGAGTGAGTCATGGAAGAGTGGGTCATTGCAGAGTGAGTCATGGAAGAGTGAGTCCTAGCAGAGTGAGTCATGGAAGAGTGGGTCATTGCAGAGTGAGTCATGGAAGAGTGGGTCATTGCAGAGTGAGTCATGGAAGAGTGGGTCATTGCAGAGTGAGTCATGGAAGAGTGGGTCATTGCAGAGTGAGTCCTCTCTTCAGTCCAAGAGCTCCTTCTGACCATTGGGTCAAGGGTCACCACTGCCCTCCTCAATCATATTAATTGCTATTGAATTTTACAGAGCTAACATTCTACTCACCTTCCCTAGACCCTGACTGGCTGCAGAGCTGCTCTCTCTTAGTGCTTCGAAACTAGAGGTGCAGTACCTAAATGTTACATAATAAAAACAATAGTAATAATAAATAAACTATAATATATCTGATGACAAATTTACAGAAAAAGATTATAAAAATACAAATTCAGTGCCATATTGTTTTGTTTTCATGATCTGATTGTGTACATTGGTTACATGTTGCACACAGTGAACAGAGTCATTGTAGCACGTTAACATTGTTCTACATTCCGTTGTGCACTAATAGCTGGTCACCAGTGAGTGAAAACCTCCCCAGAGCATGAGGAAGAAACCTTGAGAGGACCCTAGAGACAAAGGTGTGGGGAGCCTCCTTTGGCCAGATGTGATGATATTTGATGATTATATATATATATGGGGCTATATATGCAGGGATACCTGAGCTTTATAGACTTAAACTGCATGGGATTACAGGTTATTTTATGCCTGCAGGTAGAATTAACTAGTGAATCTATGTGGGTAATAGAAAATCATGGCAGGGTGTTTATTTTTTGTGATCTAATCTGATGTAGGTGATTTTTTAAAGAATGCTTTGGCTAGACTGCCTTTACATCCTGATAGCTCCCTGTAGTCTGTGTGGGGGTCCTGACACTATAACCGCTCCAGCTACAGGAGCCCAGCCCAGCTGCATTCTCCAGTAGTGGAACTCTCTATAGGGAAGCATTCTGGAGGTGCCGGCTCATTGCTAAGCCTAGCTGTGGGATTGGAAGGAGGTGCAGTTTCATTCATTCTGGTGCAAGATTTTCCATCCTAGCAGCTTTGCCGACCATCGTATGTGGAGTAATGTACACACATATCAGTAGAACCGCAACTCCATGGGAACTGACCCCACGACCTTGTGGCTGTTGCCTGCGCTGGCAGGTGAACTGCAGGCGCTTTAGACGCCTTTGGTGGCTAGTAATTTTAAAAAAGGATTGAATATTTCCAATTTGTTTGATTTGTGTGCAGAAGCTGCTGTTGCTTTGAAAGGATTCAGTTGAACTGGTCAAATTATACTCTGACATTTTGGGCTTTATGTTCTGTGTGTTACGCAAGCTATGGAGCTTCTTTCTCTCTTTCTCTCTTTCTGTCATTCTGGTGAATCCACACTTGCAGTCTGACAATGTGTATACTTAGAGCTGAGTGAGCCCCCTTCCACAATGTCCTGGTATGCAAAGAAACACTTTGTTAAGTGGTTTCATGTACCTGTGAGCAAAATGGAAACACTAGCAAATGGAAACTTTCATCACTTACTCAGGAACATTCCTGATACAGTGTGAAGTGAAAACAATATATGTAGCTTTGAATTATTAGAATAAGTAAAGAATGTTCACATGTCCGTCACATTATCTGTCCCCAGATGCTTCTAAGAAGAGTGCTCCGGAGGACTTTGACATCGACATGGACGCCCCTGAGACCGAGAAGGCAGCTGTGGCCATCCAATCACAGTTCAGAAAGTTCCAGAAGAAAAAACATGATGACAAAGCCTGAGAGCTCCATCCCCTCTGGTGTGGTGGTGGTAGGATGGTGCATGTGATAGAATTAAACTCAAGGAGGGTGGTGGTGGGGCCTACAGATATGACCTCTCAGTCACTGATGTCTGGGAAAGTCCATTACGTAATTTCTCACTCAGCTACTGAATGAATAACTTATTTATTTTTCTTAAGGTGCTTCCATGTAGTCAGGTGTCTGTGTCAACTCTTCATCCTTATCTCAGCAACCTTCAGTACTATGTCATTTATAGTGCTATAAATAAAAAGAAATGAAATTAAAAGAGACCTCAAACTCGTTATTGTTTTCACTCTGGAAATCTTAGTTAAATGCTACACTGTGGGCAAAGCCAGTGGTGGTTTCTGATGCTGTTTCTGTGGTAATCCAGTTCTGATGCTGCTGCTATGACAATCCAGATCAGATGCTGTAGCTATGGTAATCCATCTCTGCTACTGTAGCTATGGTAATCCAGCTCTGATGCTGTTGCTATGGTAATCCAGCTCTGATGGTGTTGCTAAGGTAACTCAGATCTGATGTTGTAGCTATGGTAATCCATCTAGCAACTAAAAGCCCATAACTGGACTGTAAATAATGTTAACAAACATGGCCTAACATCTCAGTGGACCTCTAAAAACAGCAAATTCCTTTAACCCAGGGTCACTAAATAATTCCCAGCATCAATTGTTTCTATTTTATACAAAAATTAACTAAATACAGATTATTCACAGAGACAGATCACTTTATTCCCTCTACAGTCATCTACAATCATCTACAGTCATGTACGGTCCTCTACAGTCATCTACGGTTATCTGGTCATCTACAGTCATGTACGGTCATCTACAGTCATCTAGGGTCATCTGGTCATCTACGGTCATCTACAGTCAACTACAGTCATCTAGTCATCTACGGTCATCTATGGTCATCTACAGTCATCTACAGTCATCTAGTCCTCTACAGTCATCTACGGTTATCTGGTCATCTACAGTCATGTACGGTCATCTACAGTCATCTACGGTCATCTAGTCATCTACGGTCATCTACAGTCAACTACAGTCATCTAGTCATCTACGGTCATCTATGGCCATCTGCAGTCATCTAGAGTCATCTAGTCATCTACAGTCATCTACAGTCATCTAGTCATCTACGGTCATCTACGGTCATCTAGTCATCTACAGTCATCTACAGTCATCTAATCAACTACAGTCATCTACAGTCATCTAGTCATCTATGGTCATCTACGGTCATCTAGTCATCTACAGTCATCTATAGTCATCTATGGACATCTGTGGTCATCTACAGCCATCTACAGCCATCTACAGTCATCTACAGTCATCTAGTCATCTACGGTCATCTACAGTCATCTACAGTCATCTACGGTCATCTACGGCCATCTACGGTCATTTAGTCATCTTTGGTCATCTACGGTCATCTAGTCATCTACAGCCATCTGCGGTCATCTACGGTCATCTAGTCATCTACGGTCATCTCGTCATCTACAGTCATCTACAGTCATCTTCTACTTTATCAAACTATTTACATTCTTTCTCTCTGCTTGCTAAATGATGCTGCAGAACTGAAATAGCAATACTTACATATGTACTTATGTACTTACATACTTAGATACTTACATATGTACTTACATACTTACATACTTATGTACTTACATAGGTATATACTTATTTAAGTACTTACATAATCTTTCTTTCTTTTCCTCAGTGCAAATCACTTAATCAGTTAATAATGATAATAATAATACATTAGACTATTATTAGTTTGATTGAGCAGTGAAATTGTTAATACACAATGGCTGAGTCTGGAATCACTCTCCTGGCCTACAAATACAGTGCAGTCACTGCAAGTGTTTACAATATCAGAAGCCATAATTTTAATGGATATAAAACATAATTCAGGGTCACTTATAATATATATAATAAGCTTTCATCCTGTCGACCAGGAGCCAGAATGCCCACTGCACACACACTTCTCAGCACACCCTACAACAAACAAACAAAGCCAACAGTAAGAGCTCCTCCATGCCAGTGTCTTGCTCCACGTGGGGGGACACACCACATGGTTCTTCATTACACACAGGAAGGACTTCTGTCCTGAACGTCCTCTGGAGAAGGTCCATGACTCCTGCTGGGGTAACTACACAGCTGGCACCATGAAGACGCACGAAGGAGTGTGTTACCCCTGGATGGGGAACTTTACACACACGAACACATACACCATTGTATAAAGATGATAGGGGCCATTCTGATTGAACTGTGTAGTAGAATATTGCTAGTAGTATATTACAAGTATATATATGAATATATATTTTCAAATGAAAGCAACAGGAACAGCAAAATGCTTAGTAAGTGTTTAGTGTGTGTTTATTGTGTGTATAGTATGCGTTTTAAGGGACCATTTTAAGTTATAAGTGAACACATGAACAGGCAGCTTTGGAAAATAATCTGCTATATTATAAAATAAGACTATAATAGGACAATAATATATATAAAATAAGACTGAGTATGTAAGTGTAGACTACGGCTTCAGCTAATGGTTGTAGATTTGGAAAATATTTTAAAAGAATAACTTGGAAAAACTGGTTTTGGTACTGGGAGGCTTCTGCTTTGTGGCAGAAATCTGAAGATCCAGAAGTCTTGGAGAACAGGAACCTTATGTGGAGATGGATTATCTGAGACCTAATCCATACCTCACACCTCCTCTATGAGACCTAATCCATACCTCACACCTTCTCTATGAGACCTAATCCATACCTCATACCTCCTCTATGAGACCTAACTCATACCTCACACCTCCTCTATGAGACCTAATCCATACCTCACACATCCTCTATGAATAGGAGTATCTGAGACCTAACCCATACCTCACACCTCCTCTATGAGACCTAATCCATACCTCACACCTCCTCTATGAGACCTAACCCATACCTCACACCTCCTCTATGAGACCTAACTCATACCTCACACCTCCTCTATGAGACCTAACCCATACCTCACACATCCTCTATGAATAGGAGTATCTGAGACCTAACCCATACCTCACACCTCCTCTATGAGACCTAACCCATACCTCACACCTCCTCTATGAGACCTAACTCATACCTCACACCTCCTCTATGAGACCTAACTCATACCTCACACCTCCTCTATGAGACCTAATCCATACCTCACACCTCCTCTATGAGACCTGACCCATACCTCACATATCCTCTATGAGACCTAACCCATACCTCACACATCCTCTATGAATAGGAGTATCTGAGACCTAACCCATACCTCACACCTCCTCTATGAGACCTAACCCATACCTCACACCTCCTCTATGAGACCTAACCCATACCTCATACCTCCTCTATGAGACCTAACTCATACCTCACACCTCCTCTATGAGACCTAATCCATACCTCACACCTCCTCTATAAGACCTAACCCATAGCTCACACCTTCCCTATGAGACCTAACTCATACCTCACACCTCCTCTATGAGACCTAATCCATACCTCACACCTCCTCTATGAGACCTAACCCATACCTCACACCTCCTCTATGAGACCTAACCCATACCTCACACCTCCTCTATGAGAACTAACCTATACCTCACACCTCACATCACCTGTAATTCCAGTGTACCAGATAGTCAGCTGTTCTAAACTCAGCCTTCATACACACATTGTGAAAGATCCTGTCTGTTGTCCTAGTTATGGTGTTGTGGTAAGAACAGCAGGATATGAGCCTCATGTCTGTGAGACATAAAGTGTTTGATCAACCCACAGGAGCAAACTGAGATCATGTCTCTGATACATAACAAACCACACAGGAACCAAAATATTCCCAAAATAATAACATTAGTTTGCAAATCTTGCTTTGTAATGAACACAATTCACCACCTGAATATAATCTGCTAACTATCACTTAAACAACTTAACAGGATGTTTACTAAAATAGCCGGTTCACTAAAACCTTTTTCTGTGATAATAAGGATCGCAAGTCTTTGGTTATCACTGTCAGCAAAAAACCCCAAAAAACCCCAAAACAAAACAACAACAGCAAAAAAACAGACTGCTTCTTGAGATTTCTATTAACTACATCTCCTTATCCACATGTTTTATTAATCCATGTTTTCATTCCTTTGAACTTACACCTTTATTGGGGTGGTATTGTGTCTGTAAAATGCAGAGAGGATGACTGCTTGTACAGTCCCACAATGTGTGAAGGATCTGGGGCTGCTCTGTTAACTAGCCGGGCAGTGCCTCCGTCTCCAGCCTGCAACAGCTCAGTGAAAAACTCAAACACACCGAAAGTGACTTCAGTGTCTTATTATATGGTGTCTGTTATCCAGACGCTCTCGCCATCTCTCTGTTGGCAGACTGGAGAATTAACGCGAATGTTCTGGAGAACTAAAGAGAACAATTTGTGTTTAAAAAGCAGCCCCAGAGCAAACAGGAAGGAAGCGATTTCCACTCTCTCCTCTCTTCTCCTCTCTTCTCTCCTCCTCTCTCCTCTCCTCTCTTCTCTTCTCCTCTCCTCCTCTCTTCTCCTCTCCTCTCCTCTCTCCTCCTTTCCTCTCCTCTCTTCTCTTCTCCTCTCCTCCTCTCTCTTCTCCTCTCCTCCTCTCTCCTCTCCTCTCCTCTCCTCTCCTCTCCTCTCCTCTCCTCTCCTTCTCTTCTCTTCTTCTCTTCCTGTCATTAATAGTATCTTGCAAGCAACACACAGTTAAGAGGATGAGTAGGGCTGACGGGTGAGTTGAGGTGATATAGTACGAGTAGAAGGACGATGGGGATGCTGTGCAGAGGGCCGTGCCCACCGGACCTGCTGCGTAGTGCCAGCGATGCCCGTCCCTCCACAGGGAAAGGGTCACAGGACTGAAGTCCACACAGGACGCAATGATGTCCACGCACAGTGTGAGCAGACAGCCTCTAGCACAGATCACCCAGCAGACATGCAGGGAACAAGCAGCCAAAGGTTGTATCGGAGCGACTGAACTCAAACTTATTGGGTGAACTGTTTCTCCTTATCTGTCCAGGGAGGCTACAGATGATGTGTCTGAAGATGTGCATGTTCTCTACAGTCAGAGGAGTCATGCGGACTCTTCTTCAGGTAGCAGTTAGAAATAGGAGAGTCTTCATACATGTCCAGGTTAGGAAACATTGAGGCTGGCAGAGGCTGCCACAGGCTGCCACAGACTGACACAGGCTGGCACAGGCTGGCACAGGCTGGCACATTTGCTATATATGCTATATACTGTGATAATGTATTGTGATCATTATTAAAAAAACAAACAGGGACCCCTTGCTGAGTGTGAGGGGGCCTGCCCCTCTGTGGAAGCCCATCACCTCCTCCAGATACAAATCACCACCCCCCACGCTAACCACAGCGGAAGCACGTCTGGAACGATACACAGCTGCATTTAACAGACGGAATTTATGAATTGCTGAATTTATTACATTTATGAAGTTAGAATTTCCAGCATCCTTTACTGAAAAGCTTTGGTGTGCGACTAAAAACCTTGTTCATTTATTTGGTACCAGAGAGGTCTGATGTGTCTCTGAACAGATGATGATCTCAAACTGAGAAAATCACACTCGTAGATATCCATTAAAATGTAATTCAGTCAGGCCTCTGTGTTTGTATTGCCCTCAGCATAGAAGAGAGAGAGAGAGAGAGAGAGAGAGAGAGAGAGAGAGAGAGAGAGAGCATTCCAGTAAACTCTCAGTAAACTGAATCCACTGTTGATTATCTATCTGAACCTACAGGTGAGAAAACCTGCTATTTAGCAGACGGTATCAGTAGATTTTAGTTGGTTACTTTTCAAGCTGACAATAATTGTCTGCAGGCCATCTAAAAATTACTGGATTACTTGCCTTTATGTTTCCAAGGTGTTAATGTAGTTGAATAAGGAACTATTTTGTGCATTTGAAAACGCTTGAATACTCTCAGACCATGGGGTTGTCCTGGCAACCTGTAATTACTGGACATTACTGTACAACTGGGCGTTCGGATCATAAATATTTCACACCATCACACAGCGCCATCTGATGGCTATTCCAAAAACTACCAGATAAACCTAGACTTATACAGCTCCCCATGAATGGCCTGAATTAGGTGACTGTTTTGGCATCAGTCCTGCTTTATAGGCCACAGCTAATGAGAAAGGTGGCAGTCTGATCAGAGATCAGCTTTACAGATTCTGTTTGAGCTGACTGTTGTGCCGATCCTTCGGATGCCCTTCGGACACATACCCTAATACTAAGCCACTTCCTGTTCAGGGCGTGATTCAATTACTTCCTCTGTTCACCCCACTTCACTCAACTCAGAAACGTTACCTGAGTCGAATCTGAGGTGTCAGTATGGGGAAACACTAAAGACAGTGAGGCATAACTGCCCGGTCTGTGAAAACACGGGGATAACTTGAGGTTAAAACTGTGCGTAAGATTTTTGGGAATATACACATATCTTTCAGCAGCCGAGAAACCTGAATCCGTCGTTATCCTTTGATAGGATCATCAATTATTATTGGGAGACTGTATCATTAGTTTGCCCCTTTATTATCAATGTTTTTGTTAATCATTTTTCATGATGCATTACTCAATACATTCATATTTGTTAGTACTCCAAGATGTCCAAAAATTCCGAAATTATTAGTAAATATACTGATTTTGTATTGCTCTGTTCAGACTCATTCCTTCATGTTTAAAACAGAACAGGCTTTGCCATCCAGAACAGATAATAACTCTGCCTCCTAGGAAAGCCCCACCCACTCTAGAACAGATAATAACTGCGTCTCCTAGGAATGACCCACCCACGTTATAACACATAATAACTCCACCTCCTAGGAAAGGCCCACGCACTTTATAACAGATAATAACTCTGTCTCCTAGGAAAGTCCCACCCACGTTATAACACATAATAACTCCACCTCCTAGGAAAGACCCACCCACTTTATAACAGATAATAACTCTGCCTCCTAGGAAAGTCCCACCCACGTTATAACACATAATAACTCCACCTCCTAGGAAAGTCCCACCCACTTTATAACACATAATAATAACTCCACCTCCTAGGAAAGACCCACCCACTTTATAACACATAATAACTCCGCCTCCTAGGAAAGACCCACCCACTTTAGAACAGATAATAACTTCGCTTCCTATGAAAGACCCACCCACTTTATAACACATAATAACTCCACCTCCTAGGAAAGACCCACCCACTCTAGAACAGATAATAACTCCACCTCCTAGGAAAGACCCACCCACTTTATAACAGATAATAACTCCACCTCCTAGGAAAGACCCACCCACTTTAGAAGAGATAATAACTCCACCTCCTAGGAAAGAGCCACCCACTCCAGAACGGGATAATAACTCTGCCCCTCCAATGCTCTATATGTGAGTAAGTAACATATGTAAGTCTTTTCTCAGCTGCTGAGGGTTTGGTTTTGGTGGTCAGATTGCTGTAGTGCTACCAGTGGTACTGCATCACAGAGGGAGGACAGACACAAGACCCCAGCTATATGGAGCTCCTAATCAAAACAGATGTGTGCAAACATGACTAACAACTTTATTTACCAAATCGGTTTCCCTGTATTATCCACAAATAAAGGTGATCTCTTCATATATATATATATATATATATATATAGTTATAGTTATATATATATAGTTATAGTTATATATATATAGTTATAGTTATATTAACATTATATAATTCCTTCATGTGATGAAAAAAAATTCTATTTTGGATTTTTCCAGCCAAAGCCATAATCACCATTAATCACCACTAATCACCATTTTTAGGTCCTCATGCAGTCCGTGGAAAATTCCTCAATTGGACAAGTCTGGAAAAAGTGGATGCACCTCATTCCAGAGGCCCTTACCGTCCTCACACGCAACTCTGGAATTGTTGGATATGTTGTCATGGTGAACAGCTGCTCAATCACTGATCACACCCAAATATTAAAAAAGTCATGGATAAAGAACAGAACATCTGCTCATGCAGTGCTCTACACTCTGTCTTCTTTTCATTATTTTTTGATATTTTTTCCTCTGTTTTATATAATAATAATGACTATAGAATTATCCTTGATATAAATTCAAAAGTAGTACCTCTGTCAATTTAAATAAATAATTTTGGCAATCTTCATAATGATGTGATTTAAAATAAGTAAATGAAAAAGTAAAATCAACCCAAATCAAGCGGAGGTGGAGGGGTGAGGGGAGCAGAGGGAGACAAAGAGAAAAGAAAAACAGAAAAACATCAATTTAGTCTTTTAGAATTCAGAAACATGTATATACAGGGCTCAGCTATACCTTTGAAACAGGCTCTTACAGAAGTTCTTTTATGTGTGTGTGTGTGTGTGTGGATGTGCTTGCATGTGTGTGTGTGTGTGTGGATGTGCTTGCATGTGTGTGTGTGTGTGTGTGTGTTTGTGTGCACATGTGTGCAGGGACGTGCACACTGGTCCATCTGCATGGTCCTGTGTTATACCAGTGTGTAGGACTTTGCGTATGGGTTGTTGCTCTGTTTCAGGTGTCCTCTGGAGTCTAGCAGTGATTCCTGGGAGCTGCTGAGTTTAGCCGTCTGGAGGTCTCCTGGCTCGCGGTGGGGCAGCGTGGAGGCGGCACCAGGCTGCCACGGCTGGGCCGTCTCCCTGCTTGGTGGCCCAGAGGAGGACGGAGCAGTGGAGGGCGTCTCCGAGGGTGTCGGGGGAAGGGCGGCCGGCCGCTTGGCCGCACGGCTCCTCTGTGGCTCCAGGCAGGTCTGTCCCATGGCTTCCCGACTGGAGGAAGCTGCTCCGCGGTTTAGCAGGAAGTCCATGCGCAGATACGGGGGCAGGTGCACCAGCTCACCACCTGCAGAGAGCATGTACAGTTACATCACCAGGAGCTTCAATGCTGCAAATGGAAAACATTCAGAGTGCTTTTACATCTCCTAGTTTCAGGAGTCCTTATATGCGACATCACAGTGACATAAAGGTCATTAAATTTGACCAAACTGTCACTTTAATGTGTGGGACAAGCTTATGACCTCAGCCCTCTGGGGGGTAGATGGTGTCATTTTTAATGAAGGTAGGTAACACAGAATTGCAGGTGTGCAGGGACATTAACAGTTTGTCCATGCATTGCTTGTGTTCTCCACCTTCCAAACAATCATTCAGTCAGTGAGTAGAGGACTGCTGCATGCGGATGGGGTTCTGCATGGAGGACAACTCTCAACCCAGCAGTGTCACGGTTCAAATTGCAGCTTTGTCTGATGGCATCATCTCCACCACCCCAACTGGACTGCTGTTACGTCACTGATATATTACTGTTACATCACTGTTAAAGCTGTTATATCACTGTTAAAGCACTGTTATATTACTGTTAACGCTGTTATACTACTGTTACGTCACTGTTAAAGCTGTTATATTATTGTTATCTCACTGTTATATCACTGTTATACTCTCTTCATTATGAATGGGGTTCAGTACCACTCTCTTGTCTGGTGAATCTCAGCGTTTTATCTCAGCACGTCTGGTAGAGCAGGTTTGATTTTCGATCGTCAGCATCTGAACTACAGGGTTCAGCACCAGAATTTTATTAAAGTGCCTCAGTTTTATCAAATTAAGTCCAGCCTGAGCTTTTCCTCTGGATCTGCCTGAGAGTGTAATTCTCAGAACAAAGTCACAGGACAAATAGCCTAAAACAGGAAGGGCTGCAGAAAACAGATGAAAAATATTCAATGTTCTTCTTTCTCAGGGTTTCTAAAGATCTTGATGTTTCTATTAGTGTGGGGATCTAATTGCTTGAACACAAAGTGTATTAACCAAATCTCCTCTGGGCCCAAAAGCATTACATATTTAACGTGACTCATCAGACGTTATCACATGAGACGGCCTGGGTGTCCATCACAAGGACAACCACCAGTGAAAAGATTTAGTGCACTGGAAATGTTCACAAACTGCAGACAAATATCCAGTCAGCATTGTACTCTGACAGAAGTCATAACAGTAACAGTACACTGTTAACTACTATCTAACACTACCTACTAAAGCTACTTTGGAAAGATTCAGTTACATTTACATTTATAGCATTTAGCAGACACTTTAATCCTGAGTGACTTACAAAAGTGCTTAAATCAACTTACAAAACTGTTTAAACATATCTGTATTTGCCTGAGTGATTCACCTGAAATCCTCAAGTGAGCAGCAGTAGCCATTTGCTCCAGGAAGTCAGGAAGTGAAAGTTCTACCAGTATTCCTGTACAGGTCCTGTATGAGTCCTGTATGAGTCCTGTACGGGTCCTGTATGAGTCCTATACGGGTCCTGTATGAGTCCTGTACGAGTCCTGTATGAGTTCTGTACGAGTCCTGTATGAGTTCTGTACGGGTCCTGTATGAGTCCTGTACAGGTCCTGTACGGGTCCTGTATGAGTTCTGTACGGGTCCTGTATGAGTCCTGTACAGGTCCTGTACGGGTCCTGTATGGGTCTTGCTTAGTGTCCATGTCTCCTGCAGTGAGCCCTTTACGACAGTAACCTTTGTTTTGTATTTGCAGACAATACACTCTTGATAGAGGCGGTTAGACGGCCTCAGCCTGCAGTTGGCATGGAGACCTGCTCGACGGCGGAGCTGTAGGATGACACAGAGATGGTACCCAGAGAGCTGGTGGCGCAGGACATGTGAGTGATGATACCGAGGAACGGTGGAGCGCCTCTCACAGTGAGATGTCAACAGAAGATTCCATACCCCTCACGAACACACACACAGACACAAACAAACGAAGGCACACACTAACATAGACACGTGCGCCGACAAAGGTGCGCCGGGTCACCTTGGACGAAGCATATGTACTCACAAACACGCACACGCACATGTGCACAGATAAGTTTCACATTTAATTCTAAAGACTGAAATGATTTAAGTCTGTGTGAGTTTTCTGACAAGTAACTTAAGAAGACAAGGTAAACAAAGGTAAACGAAGGTAAACGAACCTCAGATGTTTATCACCACTGACTTTACCATGAATGACATGGAAGAACAGCAAGCAGAAAGTGAAAAGTAATACAGTGTCTTGGGAGAGTCTGGGGTATAAATTGGTGAATCTGGGGTATAAATTGGTGAATCTGGGGTATAAATGGGTGAATCTGGGGTATAAATGGGTGAGTCTCAGGTATAATTGGGTCTGGGTCTGAAAAGTATGTTTGTTGTATTATGGTCTGATTATTATGACTTTCTGTTATCATGCAGATGTGGATATGGGTAAATGGGGACAACCGAAGAGACTGAGATCTCTGGCAAGTAGAAGTTTCTGTTGTTTTGGTTCCACTCCTCAAAGAAAATGATAATAAAAGTTTAAGAAATTATTTAGAAATGTGATATGTTCTTTTGTTCTTCCTGGGCTTTCTATAGGCTCAGTGTTAAAACTCTAGACATGTTATTCAAAATGGCCATTTTCTGCTTTGCAGCTGACCTGTTGAAGTTTCCTATGGGGCAGTGAACAGATGACATTTGTTTGAAGTTTCCTATGGGGCAGTGAACAGATGACATTTTTTTGAAGTTTCCTATGGGGCAGTAAGCAGATGAAGTTTGTTTGAAGTTTCCTATAGGGCAGTGAACAGATGGCGCTTGTTTGAAGTTTCCTATGGGGCAGTAAGCAGATGAAGTTTGTTTGAAGTTTCCTATGGGGCAGTGAACAGATGGCGTTTGTATGAAGTTTCCTATGGGGCAGTGAACAGATGACGTTTGTTTGAAGTTTCCTATGGGGCAGTGAGCAGATGATGTGCAGTTTTGTGCATGTGTGTGTGGTGAGCTCTGGCATCACGCTGGTGGAGTAGAGGCTGTTTGATGCAGTTGTGTTATTATGAATTAACATGCTCATATACAGTGTCTGGCCCACCTGAACTGTGTGCTGACTGAACAAATGTTTTTGCCTCTGTTGCTGCCTGTAATGCCTTCAGGAATTTCTCTGTGCAGACTCTGAATGCCATGCGAATCCTTTAAAGAATCCTATGTGCTAATTGATCCTGTCCCCCCTGGGACACACACACACACACACACACACACACACACACACACGCGCACACACACACACACACACACCACACACTCACCGGGTCTGTGTGCTTTGGGCACGGCCATGATGGTGACGCGGCTGGCATCCTGCGGTTTGGGCGGTGAGGCAGTGAAGCGGCAGATGCCCGACTCGGACGGTGTGCTGGAGGTCAGACTGTCCGTGTAGTCATTGGTGCCGGCTGTCATCTGCTCAGACGATGTATCTGAGATGAAGCACTCCGTGATGGTGAACTTGGCATGACGTAGCTGTTCCTCCATCTTAGCGTGTTCATAAGCACGGGCCAGCTCCTCGTAGGTGGATGAGGCGCTCTCTGTGGACACCATACTGCTCCGGGCACGGTCTGGGGAAGAGAGTGCACACACACACACACACACACACACACACACACACAGGCTCACACAAACACGCACGCACACACACACACGCACACACACACAGGCACACACACGGACATGCACACACGGACACATGCACAGGCACACACACACACACACGCACGCACACACGCACGTGCACACACATGCACACACACCAAAGTTCAGCAATTATGCTTCAAGTGTTTCTGCATTAGTTCTGCATTTTCAGCATGCGGCCGTGTTTCAGCAATACTGTCTATCAAAGTTGATTTACTTAAATTGAAACTAAATGTTTCGACAGAAGATAGAATGAATTTTACAGTGTGTATTGGGATTAAGATGCAAAAATACAGATCAACCTTGATTTATTTATTATACAATTTAACATTATAGCCATAAAATTACTAATTTAGAGTAGATTCTAATTTATACTACCTCTGTGTAATGCTGTAGTGTTGCTGTACTGCACTACTTTACACCTGTCATTTTACTGTACTTTACACCTGTAGTTGTACTGTATTTTACGACAGTAGCGCTACTGTGCTTTACGCCTATAGTTTTACTGTAATTTATGATTGGAGTTTTATGGTACTTCATAAATGTAGCTCTACTGTACATTATGACTGTAGGTTTACTGTACTTTACTACTGTATTTTTACTGTTTTATGACTGTAGTTTTACTGTACTTTATGATTGTAGTTTTACTGTACTTTAAGTCTTTGGTTTTGCGGCATTTCTGCCTGCTAGTAAACAGCCTCTCTAATGATGCCGTTTAAAGGTAACACTAGTTTGACCCTGTGACCCAGTGACTGTGACAGTGGTGATGTAATAAGATGACTTCACTTGGACCTTCAACTTCAACTTGTGTGTGTTTCTTCAACATGTATGCTGACCTGATTAAAATAAAGATTTTTGTAAAATAAAGATTTTTGTAAAGTGTTCATAAACACACATATTCCCTATCCACAAAATGCTGGAGTGAATCCGTGTAGCTAATCGGAGACTCTGGTTCGGGAAAGGTCAGTATTTGTGTTTATTTTTGGCTGTACCTGTGTCCTGGGAGGGGCTGACACTGTAGCTGTCACTCTCCTTATCAACAGAGCCTGTGGCCCGAGGGGTGGGAACCCTCCAGTCCGTGGTGAGCGTGTGGGAGGAGATTTGGGGGTGGGGTCTGTTCAGAGTCCACTGGCTGGCATAGCGGCTGCGCACAGCAGGCCCAGCTTTAGTCATACGGCGGGCAGTGGGGTCTACAACACACCAACACACACCACTGTGTTAACACACCAACACACACCACTGAATAATTAATGCACCAACACACACCACTGTGTTAGCACACCAACACACACCACTGAATAATTAATGCACCAACACACACCACTGTGTTAGCACACCAACACACACCACTGTGTTAACACACCAACACACACCACTGAATAATTAATGCACCAACACACACCACTGTGTTAGCACACCAACACACACCACTGAATAATTAATGCACCAACACACACCACTGTGTTAGCACACCAACACACACCACTGTGTTAACACACCAACACACACCACTGAATAATTAATGCACCAACACACACCACTGTGTTAGCACACCAACACACACCACTGAATAATTAATGCACCAACACACACCACTGTGTTAGCACACCAACACACACCACTGAATAATTAATGCACCAACACACACCACTGTGTTAGCACACCAACACACACCACTGAATAATTAATGCACCAACACACACCACTGTGTTAGCACACCAACACATACCACTGTGTTAACACACCAACACACACCACTGAATAATTAATGCACCAACACACACCACTGTGTTAGCACACCAACACACACCACTGAATAATTAATGCACCAACACACACCACTGTGTTAGCACACCAACACACACCACTGAATAATTAATGCACCAACACACACCACTGTGTTAGCACACCAACACACACCACTGAATAATTAATGCACCAACACACACCACTGTGTTAGCACACCAACACACACCACTGAATAATTAATGCACCAACACACACCACTGTGTTAGCACACCAACACACACCACTGAATAATTAATGCACCAACACACACCACTGTGTTAGCACACCAACACACACCACTGAATAATTAATGCACCAACACACACCACTGTGTTAGCACACCAACACACACCACTGAATAATTAATGCACAACACACACCACTGTGTTAGCACACCAACACACACCACTGTGTTAGCACATCAACACTCACCACTGTGTTAGCACACCAACACACACCACTGAATAATTAATGCACCAACACACACCACTGTGTTAGCACACCAACACTCACCACTGAACATTAACACACACACACTACTGTGTTAACACACCAATACACACCACTGAACAAGAAAGTAACATTAACACACCTACGTATAATGAAGAACACTGTAAAAACTGCAAAAGCTATAACGTGTTCATTTAGAACGTGTTCTGAGACAGCATCTCTGTACTGCCTCTCAGTGGAATTACCTCATCAGACGCATCAAAGTGGGCTAATTAGATACAGCCTGCATGTGTGTGTGTGTGTGCGCTAACCATTCTACTGACTTTTTAACCTCTGTTAGCACTGTTTTCAGCTTTGATGCTTCAATCTGTTCAAGTTGCAGAAGCAAACAGCAGATATGGCGCACCGACCAACAGGACCCAGTGCCATCTTACATATGATACGGGACCACCTTCCTTCAGAGCACAGAAAGGCAGGAGGG
>NC_137507.1:650000-657500 GCF_041902795.1 Electrophorus electricus | reverse complement strand
CTGAGTATTCTAACATTACCAATAATCCAATATTTTAAAGCAACCATGAACTACTTTAGTGAGATCAGCTAAAAGCAATAGTATAAGGACCAGGACCATACAGAGAATTCACCGTAGGATAGGGCTGGAATTTAAAGAGAATTCACCGTGGGATAGGGCTGGAATTTAAAGAGAATTCACCGTGGGATAGGGGTTGGAGCAGAAGACAGTGTACTTCCGGATAACTCCGTTGAGCTTGAGTGGAGGCAGCCAGGAAACGAAGACCACGGAGCTGGACGCAGCAGCTGCCTTCACTCCCGCAGGGGGGCCGGGAACTGCGGCAGGAGAAAAGATTCCAGAATTTACTTCTGCTCTTAACTATGTCCCAGTATAAAGCAGGACAGTGCTTTGTGTGTATGTGTGTGTGTGTGTGTGTGTGTATCTCACCATCCTCTTTAGTCCGGGTGTAGATCTGCTCACTGTGGACTCCGTCTCCTGCTTGTGTGTAGGCTAGCACCTGAATGCTGTAGTTGGTGTATTTTTCCAAACCCTCCAGTTCTAATGAGGGTTTAGTAGTCGTGATGTTCTTAATCTCACCCAGCTCTGAGATGACATCACACACACACACACACACATTGCTTCTGTGAGTTCTGAAAACACAGAAAACTACTAAACCTCTATATGACTGCCGTAAAGCTACAGCACCACCTACAGGTGGTCACAAGAAATGCCCAAGTTGTATAATAGCTCACTTGCAGACTGCTGGCTAGTTTCAGTCATAATTTGATCAGAAACTCTTGTAGACTGTCACAAGGTCACACTGTCAGTCAGGAGTCTGAGTGAAGATGGAAGTGGACCGGCTACCAGCAGGGCAGCAGGGAGCTCTCCATGGTGCTGAACCAGACAGGTCCGGTTTGGAGAGGAGGCGGGACCTAACCACTCACACAGCTTGCACCACTGAGTACCCCAGCTATACGTCCTCGGCTGGCACCACGTATCTGGATAAAGGCGCTGAGAGAATGCTGAGCTAGCCGGGTCAGTTCTTCCCAGACTCTGCTTTCATCTTGTTTTTTTTCTTTCTCTCCCAGACTGCTAGAGAAGGTTTTCCTCCGACTACAGACACATGGACTGCCTTGTTGTCTGTGACATGGAGCTACTAGCTACACCTAAATCCTTCCATTGCTACGTTATAAATGCACCCGAAGCTCTGGTTCCTTTCTCCTCATGCCAACACTCGCAACTTCCACTGGAAATGACAAAATTCACTTCCGATTACTGGCTGCTAAAAACATGGGTTGTATAATGAGAAGCGAAAGGATTGTTGATAAGTTTCCATATCTAGAAGAGAACCTCAAGTGAGGAAGACAAACACACCTCCATCAGGCAGGTTGGCCCAGTAGATGATGCGGTAGCCCAGAAGCATTCCATTAAGTGCCTCCTTAGGGAGAGGCGACCAGGACAGGGAGATGGTCTCCGGGGTGGTTGCTGTGGTTACGACATTCTCTGGTGCTCGGCTGGGTACTAAGAGAGGAAGCCGAAGGTGAAGCTGACCCCCCCACCCCTTTATACTGTGGGGAATCAGTAAAGACAGTTACCCCCCCACCCCACCCCTTTATACTGTGGGGTATCAGTAAAGACAGTTACCCCCCACCCCACCACTTTATACTGTGGGGTATCAGTAAAGACAGTTACCCCCCTACCCCACCCCACCCCTTTATACCGTGGGGTATCAGTAAAGACAGTTACCCCCCACCCCACCCCTTTATACTGTGGGGTATCAGTAAAGACAGTTACCCCCCCCACCCCACCCCTTTATACTGTGGGGTATCAGTAAAGACAGTTACCCCCCACCCCACCCCTTTATACTGTGGGGTATCAGTAAAGACAGTTACCCCCCATCCCACCCCTTTATACTGTGGGGTATCAGTAAAGACAGTTACCCCCCACCCCTTTATACTGTGGGGTATCAGTAAAGACAGTTACCCCCCACCCCACCCCTTTATACTGCGGGGTATCAGTAAAGACAGTTATCCCCCACCCCTTTATACTGTGGGGTATCAGTAAAGACAGTTACCCCCCACCCCACCCCTTTATACTGTGGGGTATCAGTAAAGACAGTTACCCCCCACCCCACCCCTTTATACTGTGGGGTGTCAGTAAAGACAGTTACCCCCACCCCACCCCTTTATACTGTGGGGTATCAGTAAAGACAGTTACCCGCCACCCCTTTATACTGTGGGGTATCAGTAAAGACAGTTACCCCCCACCCCACCCCTTTATACTGTGGGGTATCAGTAAAGGCAGTTACCCCCCACCCCACCCCTTTATACTGTGGGGTATCAGTAAAGACAGTTACCCCCACCCCACCCCTTTATACTGTGGGGTATCAGTAAAGACAGTTACCCCCCCACCCCACCCCTTTATACTGTGGGGTATCAGTAAAGACAGTAACTCCCCACCCCACCCCTTTATACTGTGGGGTATCAGTAAAGACAGTTACCCCCCACCCCACCCCTTTATACTGTGGGGTATCAGTAAAGACAGTTATCCCCCACCCCTTTATACTGTGGGGTATCCCCTTTACAGAGTCCTTCTCACGGATGGTGAGGCTAGAACTAACCGTCCTCCAGTGTGGCGATGATGGCCTCCTCTGACGTTGGCCCCACGCCTGCCCGGTTGGCAGCCTGCACGCGCACCTCATACTGCGTGTACTTCTTCAGGTTGTCCAGAGTGACTGTCTCGGTGTCTCCGGTCGTGTCCAGGTTGATAGTGTTGTACTGGGGACTGCCCCCTGTTCCAAACTCCCGATAGCACACCTGATAGCTCCGGATCAGACCGTTCTGAAGGTGCCTGAATGGAGCCTGTGGGTGTCCACAGACACAAACACTCAGTGATCTAAGTGGTGCCAAAGTAATCTCAGGGTTAAGATATCAAATGAAGAAGATAAGAAAGGATTTTTTAACATCATTTATCATTATTTTTTAAATGCGCTATTTGAGTAAAGACCCTGATTTGAAGTGAGGACAGTATAGTTGTAATGTGCTGTAGTAAGGCGTAATGTTTTCAGTAACAATCAGATGGATTGTGGTTATAACTGGGCAGATGCCTTCAGCTGTACTGAACATGACGGCTATGTTTGGACTATCCAACGCTTACACTTTCATTTTCTCTTTAATACAGATTAAATTCACAACACAATCATTAGCTTGAGCTCTGTTTTCCAGAAGCACTATTCCTCTCTTTGTCTGTTATATAAGCTCTGCTCTCATATTCTATATTCACAAGTAAACATCTATGACAACAATGTGAAAATAATTATCGTTTTACCTTCCAGGTAACTTTTATGCTCTGGGATGATATTGCTTCAAGATACACATCCTGTGGAGGGCCGTCAGGTGCTAAAAAACACCAAATGCCATAAATCGCACATAGAAATCATTAAAAAAAAATCGCACAATGCTTAGAAATCGCCACTAGATGGTCGCACAGATCACAGAATGTGTAATGGGCCAACGGCACAGTTCGTTGAAAATACTGGATAAAACAATTTTTAATACTACCATAAACCGCTGTTTTGCTTTATATGTTTGTGTAACTGAGATTTACCAACGGTAATTAGACACTTTTCTCTAACCATATGTTAACTATACTTCTGTTCAGTCTTGACCTGAGACCAGTTTTTCTGTTATTCTCATAATGCAGGAGGCATGAATGCACAACAGCTGACCTGAGACCAGTTTTTCTGTTGTGATGTAGGAGGCATGAATGCTCAACAGCTGACCTGACACCAGTTTTCCTGTTATTGTAATGCAGAAGGCATAAATGCTCAACAGCTGATCTGAGACAAGTTTTTTGTTCTAATGCAGGAGACATGAATGCTCAACAGCTGACCTGACACCAGTTTTCCTGTTATTGTAATGCAGAAGGCATAAATGCTCAACAGCTGATCTGAGACGAGTTTTTTGTTCTAATGCAGGAGACATGAATGCTCAACAGCTGACCTGAGACCAGTTTTTCTGTTGTTGTGATGCAGAAGGCATAACTGCTCAACAGCTGATCTGAGACCAGTTTGTTTGTTATCTCATAATGCATCAAGCTCGGCAGGCGCCTCCAGGCAGGACTCACGGGCCTCGTCCGTGGTGATGGTGAGCTCGTTGCTGGGCCTGCTCTCTCCGATCTGGTTCTTGGCAAACATGCGGATGTTGTAGGCAGAGGCGGGGTGGAGCTCGATGATGGTTGCTTGATTCAGCTGAGGAGACACATCCTTGGTGGTTTGGGACGACGTCCAGGCAGCTGCAGGGGAGAGAGAGGGAGCGCTACAGCCGAATCGCCATGGAGACACCCCTGTGTTCCACTGATCAACAACTACCATCATACTGTGACAACAAAGGTAACCTAAAAAACAAACCAGAGTCAACTAAATATCTGCATGCCAAAACAAAGAGAACTCATAAAAAGGGCATTTTAAAAATAAGATGAATTACTCATTTAATCTACAGATGCATCACATTTGTCTAAAGTGACTTATGATTTTGACTGAACACACCTTGAGTAATTGAGGGTTAAGGGTCTTGTTCAGGTACCCGGCAGTGGTAGGACTTGAACTGGCAACCTTCTGACTACTAGTCCAGTACCTTCACCACTGCCCACGCGTCTATGATGCATCTATGTATTAAAGCAAAACAGAGAGGCCTCCATGGCTGTCACCTGATTTGTTCTTGTAGTTGATATCATATCCTGTGATTGGGCTGTTGCCATCGAAGCCCATTGTCCAGCGGAGAGCAATGGTACGGTCCTTCACCTCGCGGATCTCCACCTCTGGAGGGTCTGGCCGATCTGGGTTTGGAGAAAAAGAGGGGTCACTTGACTCAGCCAATCACATCTTAAACAGAGGGGTCACTTAGTCAATCAAATCCTATGACCCAGTTTCAGGTTTCACACCTTGTCTATTTTGATGCTCCTGGACTGACAGTGGGATAATGAAACCCTACCTTGTACTATAAGTTGGATGATTCCCTTGTCTTCTCCATAGGAGTTAATAGCTATGCAAGAAAAAAATCCAGAATCCTCTCTGACGGTGTGCAGAATCTGGTAAGATGGACAGCAAAACATCAATATTTCTAGAACACATATAACACATATGTGCAATATTTCTGCACATGGATGGAGTTATGCAATGACTAGCATTTAGGAGAAGGACCACCGACTCCTCACGCACACGGACCCTGCTGGACACTCCTATACTGGACCTGCTGGGCCCTCCCATACTGGACCTGTTGGACACTCCCTATACAGGACCTGTTGGACACTTTCCATAGTGAGCCCTGCCGGAGCCTCCCATAGTAGACCCTCCCTATATTGGACCCTGCTGGACACCCCCCATACTGGACCCTGCTGGACTCTCCCCATCTCTGAGGAATTTTTTGTACAGCATTATACAAAAGGAAGCAATTTAATTCTGTCTCATTCTGTCTCATTCTGTCTCAGCCCTGTTGCCCAGCTGTGACACATGCAGTATTGCTTTTCACACCTGGAGGTGAACTTTAACCTTTAAGACACTAACTCACTCTACCTACATATATTATAAATGTTGCATAGTAATGAAATTAAACATTTATTTGACAAAATACATTACCAGAAACATAACAAAATAACAAAAAAAATAACAAAAAAAAGATAAAAAACATAACAAAATAAAAAATTCACTATTCTGTTGTGTTATTGAGTAATTTATACAACATTAATTAATATAAAATGTAAAAATATGTTATTTAAAAATTTTACATAATTTAAAAATATTTTAATAACAAAATAAAACAGAAATGTTTAAAACTTTAATATCTCATGGACTATATTATAAAATCCACGTGAATCTGTTAAAAGCTTTATAACAATTCATAAAACAGATTTTGATGTTTTATATAACAAATCTTACAAACTAATAATGATGTATAATAATTCATCTTAGAGAATCTTTACATAAAGACAAATGAGAAAATAAGCAAGATCCTGGATGTCAATGAAAATGCTAAACACTAATAAACAAATAAATAAACAAACCAAGACAGAGCTAAACAAACACCCACACAGTGACGAAGGCTCCTCCCTTCTCACGAGTGTACGAGTGTGCAATAACACACGCAGTGGGAGATTCCGAGTGAGCGCTGAGACGCTGTTGTGTGACTGTAACTGGTGTGTGAAGACTGAGCCTAGGCATAGCTAGGTCATAGGTCATAGGTCATAGCTAGGCTTGGCTTGCTGAATATCTGTGGAGGAGTATCTGTGAACCCACCCCCAGCCCCCCTCAGAAGTGGTGGGCATCGCCAGCCGTCCTGTCAGTCACCTGATGTTTGATTGCCTGCTGATTCATGTTGTGTCACATTTGCAGTGATTACAGGTATGCCAGCCACTGCTAATAAAACCAAAGGCTGCGTACATATTATAATTGAATTTTCCTTTCTAAGACTTGCCTGTATATCGCAGAGAGGCAAAGTGGTCGTTGTGATGTGCCTGAGCTGCTATGAGCTGCTATCATTAAGGTTTACAGCGCTGGACGCTGCAGGGCGTCACCAAGTGGTCATATTGTAACGCGCTGATCTGAGCAGAGATGCTCAGCCTCATTTTATGAAGCTGACAGATGACTGAGCAGCCATCAGAGCCCAGACACAAGCTCGTGGAGGGGATTCCCCATGCAGTCTCGACGTCTCTGGCTTCCCCGGGACTCTGATCTATCTTATCTATCCATCCGTATGGCCTTCTGGAAAGCACATGTCCAGTTATGATTCAGATTATTCAGTGGTACAGAATGTATGCATGAAGCGTAAGATGATTAAAGTTAGGTGAGCAAACATCCTGCACTGTTGTGAATAACCTTTCTAGCTTTTTTCAGTGGTGGCATTTTTCCTTTAGTTGGTTTTGCTCTTTTGTATTACAGAGTTTGCATTCTTCAGAAATTGCGTATTTGAGCTTTGCAATTTCATAATTGCTATAAGGGAAAACACAAACATTTGGAGTGCTGTTGATATCAGTTAGATATATAAATGTCCCTTTATACTGGTCATGTCTGTTAGGAAATCTCCAGATTTTAAATAAATGTTAAGTTTCTAGGCTGCTTTATTTACTGAAGTAACCCTCCAACAGCGAGGTGAGAATGTGAAGCAGGACAGCAGGTGTGGGGCTCAGATCAGCCACAGCTGCTAAATCCCTGTCTTTAATCAGGTCTGCACAAAACAGCGTAACTTCAACAACACTGAAACTGTTCCAAGGTAGTGAGTAGCTTTTGTATTTTGGACCCAAATGAATTCAATACACTCGCATAATAAACTTTAGTGTCAACACAGGTAAGTGAAGTTCAGTATAACCAACAGTAAAAGCTCCAGTCTGTAATCACAGAGAGATATGAATGTTACTCTGCTGCCAATGCTGAAGGGAGTTTTAACCAGTCTGTGCACTGGATCAACTCTGACGCACTCACCTGTAAAGTGGAAATGACCTCATCGGCCACTTCCTTGACGGTGACCA
>NC_137507.1:575000-645000 GCF_041902795.1 Electrophorus electricus | reverse complement strand
CAGAATGTAGATGATGGAAAATATGCAAAATCTTAGAACATAATCTATATTATTTCACCAAAAATAACAAATAAAGAAATAATCACTGCATGAATTACAAAATCTAATGGTCAAATAGCACATTTGTTACAACATTACAACATACTTAATTTTAATATTACCACCCACTGATTTTTCAGTAGACAAGGCACCAGTATATCATCCAGCAAACAGTTTTCCAAATAAATAATACCATCTTCTGACAATTATGAATTTTTATATACTTTTTGATTTTATTAGATAATTTATGTATTGGGTTTCAGGACTGCTATATGGACTGTTTCACATCTAGCATGTAATGCAGGATATTAGGATTAGCGAATGATGCTGGATTATCTAAAACAAGAGAAACTACTGCTACTTGATCATGGTGACTTAATCTCAGATAAATTCAGATTGTCTCAAAATCCAGATCAAAGTATATAACACTGTGGACAAAACTGGAATTCAGTTTTTACATTTATAAATACTTTATATTTATTAAATAAATGTATAAAAGGATACTTTTAGTAACGCTATTCCTTCTCTGTGAACAAACCTTTATCAATTTTTAGTGCACTGTGACTGTCATAATGGATATTACAATGTAGTAACTTTCTCAATCCAGAGATTACTCTATTCTATAGTACCACAGATTAACAGTAAATCCATAGTGAATCCACTCTACAGTATGTGGAATGTGGGATATCTGTCTAGGGACATTGGATGTGCTCCTTCCTGAAGTCTAACACATGATTTCTCTTAAAACAATGATCAATATATTAGAAATCTGCTCAACATTCAGAGCTGATCATGTTCACTGGTGTGACACCCGGAGAGTGCCAGCCTGTTCCAGACTGTGCCAGCAATTCTCATGCCATGAAAACAGCACAGGGTGTGCTTGGCACCTCTGCCATGTCACACAGCCCAGGGGGTTTGGTGCAGTTTGTATCAAAAGAACAGAGAAGGAAAACATTTCAGTTAAACAACTACCAAAGCCAGCGACTTCTGTTTTTGTTTTGTTTTAATAGGCAGCTTTAGATGCTGTAGGCTATGAGAGGCTATGACAGTCCATGACAGGTTATGAAGAGTACAATGTTGAAATTCATCACTGGATGTTCAAAGATCCATATAATAAATACTAAGTGATTTAGATAAAAGAAAAAGTCCAGTTTCCATTTAGACCTGCGTACACCAGGAACACTGGGAACACTGGGATCAGCAGTCATATTTACTGACTAAGGGAATCAATGTTTTCATTTTTCAGTTTTCTTATTTATCTCTCAGATGTCCATTTAATGAACATTCTGTGTATAATAGGTATATTATATATGTTAAATAATGAGTACATTAAATAACAAAAATACATTTCTTAACACAATACATATATTTTGGTTATATTGTATCTGTGTGTGAGTGATTTGATTGTAGAAAGCTGATTTCTGTCTGTAAAGCATCTTTGGGCTAATTATAACAATAAATAATACTCTTATGTGTCTTAAAAAGTTGTTTGTTTGAAAATACATGGATTTCCAATTACTAATCTAGAAAATGAATGAGGATGGAAAACTCTGAGCCTAGGCACATTGACAGAGAAGCTTTAACAGTGGAGCTGGAGGTGGAGCTGTCTTGTGTTGGAGTTGTCTGATGTGTAAGAGGCGTCTGGTGTTGGAGGTGGACCTGTCTGGTGTTGGAGCTGTCTGCTGTTGGAGGTGGAGCTGTCTGGTGTTGGAGCTGTCTGGTGTTGAAGGTGGAGCTATCTATTGGGATTCATGATCTGTAGACTTTGATGTCTTATGCATGGTGAGGAACCTTCCTGATTCCAGGTCAGGCTTCATTCCACCCACCTTTTCCAACCAAATCCCAATAAAACCATAACAAAAACTCTCCTTCTGCAATGGCCTCGGGGTGTGAGGCCAACACCTGTGCACTGTCTCCCTGCCCACTAAACACATCCCGAGTGTCAAGGCTGGTGTACCTCTACCTATTACTGTGAACCACGAGTGCTTGAACCAGACCTCAGTGTCGGGCCATCTGCCCATGTCTGGAATGCCACGTGGAGCCTCGGACCAGCTTCAGTAGCTCCTGACTGGCTGCATAACTGGTGAGCCATGCAGAACACAGCCATGAGGAAGGAAGCACCTCAAACATTAAGAGTGAGGTTTCAGGGGTCAGTGTAAAATGATGTCCATTAGCAGAGTATTGCTCTTCTTATCAACATCATTATCAATATCACCATCAACATAATTGTTATACCTTTTGAATGCTTCCACACAATAGTGGGAATTGGGTTTCCTTTAGCGGAGCAGTTCAGAATCACAGATTTCCCATAGATGCCATCCTGGTCCCGGGGCTGGACCTCGAAGTGTGGTGGAACTGGAAAAAAGAAACCAGATAAGGAACAACCTTCACCCACACCTGGAAAATAAGGAACAACCTTCACCCACACCTAGAAAATAAGGAACAACCTTCATCCACACTGTCACCAACACCTGTCAGGTCTCTTCATAAAGTACTATGAGAATAACATAGCTTGAGCTTGCAGGGCTGAAATTTGACTCCCGACCTTTGACGATAAGCTGGATGCTGTGCTCCACGGCAGCAGCCTCATTCCGGGCGATGCAGGTGTAGCTTCCGTTGTGGATCTCCGACAGGTTGGAGATGCGTAGGGAGCTGGTGAAGTCGATGTTGTCGATGGTGACGCCCAGACTGCTGTTGATGGGCTTTCCGTCTTTGTGCCAGGTGATGGTCATGGGCAGGTCACCTGAGGTCACCACACATGGAATGAAGACGCGCTGGCCAATTGAGGCACTCTGGGAGTCAGAGTGTTGGATCAGAGGAGGCACTGGGACCACAGGGAGGGAAGCACGCTGTGAATGAAACTGACTATCTGAAAGAGCATGTTGATGCATTCATGATGTGCATTTGAAATATTAATCACTTCATCAGTGTTTATAAGACCTGGATCAGATTTAAAAGATTACAAAGTTCAGCCATGAATATACAAGTTCACCAGCCTCTGGGTTCACAGTATAAGTGAAGAGTTAACATGATCCCATTAACTCATTCATCCCCATTCATAACCCATTCATCCCCATTCATAACCCATTTATCCCCATTCATAACCCATTCATCCCCACTCATAACCCATTCATCTCCAATCATAACACATTCATTTCCAGTCATAACCCATTAATCTCCAGTCATAATCCATTCATCTCTGGTCTGTTTCTGACTACAGGACCTCTGCTAACCATATATTACTTAAATGGGTTATTTGGTTACTTGTTGAGAATTAATGATAACAAACCCAAAAGTTCATATAGTCAAAGATGTTTTTGCAAGTTACTGCTCAAGGCCTTAATTCTACTGCTGAGGCGACAAACAGCACATGGCAGACTGGAGATGAGTACAAAGTGCATATGTGATCACACATGTAAGATAATTGGCCATTTGTAATAAGGAGGTCCCTGTGCGTCCGAGGCAGGTCATTATGTCTCCCAGCCTGCAGATTTGTCTGAGGAGGAATAGCGCAAACTAATGAGCTGAGAAGAGGTGCAGTGAAGGGGAACAGAGACGACTGGAAAAGGCTTCACTCCTCTCCTGGCAAATTCAGTGTAATGCATCTCGGGGGAGTCCCCAGCCCTGCTGCACGTCAGCCTGTCGCGTTTGAGAATCAATGATTTAAAATAATGTGGAACTAAAGCAGCACTTCTCCGCTTATTTAATTCACAACAAAGTGGGGATAATGGACTCAGGGGATTCCCTCATGGCCTTTTCAGAATTTTAAGCACGAGCCTGGCAAATTAGCCAACTCAATCTCCGAGGTGGTGATTTCTTTTTTTTTTTCATGGCATCTTCAAATGATGCCCTCGGCTCAAATGATTAATAAGATGACCACTGCTTCTTTAACAAGGAGAGAATATGCTGGTGAAGTAATGTGAGAATATGCTGGTGATGTCATGTGAGAATACGCTGGTGTTGTCAGGTGAGAATATGCTGGTGACGTGACTTTGAGGTGTGGTGATGGTATTTAGGAGAGGACTGGCCTGGTAAGCAGAGGAGTGTTCGGGAACAACTCAGGATTGTTTTGTGGAAGAGCGTGTCCTGAGCTGACCTTTCACAGTGACATGGACGCTCCTGTGGATCTGCTTCTCAGGGTCCACCAGGACGTAGCACGTGTACTCTCCCTCGTCTGAGTTCTGCACATTGGAAAGTTTCAGGGTGCCATTGTTCTCGAAGGCACGCTGCCGATGGTTGAACGGCAGCAGGTTAGAATCTTTGTACCACTTGATTGAGTAGTAGGGGTAGCCAATGATGCGGCAGTGAATGTATGTATCCCGCCCAGCGATGGCAGTGAGGTTTCTCATTGGACGAATGCTGGCAGGACCTGTTGGAGACAGGCAGAAATGATCTTAAATGAGTTCAGGGATGTGTTACAGGTGTGTTAAGGGAAGAGTTACAGGTGTGTTCAGGGAAGTGTTACAGGTGTGTTAAAGGAAGAGTTACAGGTGTGTTAAGCGAAGTGTTACAGGTGTGTTCAGGGAAGCATTAGGGTTTGTTCAGGGAAGTGTTAGAGGTGCATTAAGGGAATTGTTACAGGTGTATTCAGGGAAGCATTACATGTTTGTTAAACAAAGAGTAAAGGTGTTTGTTTAGGAATGTGTCATAGGTGTGTTCAGGGAAAAGTTACAGGTGTGTTCAGGGATGTGTTACAGGTGTGCTTAGGGAAGTGTTACAGGTGTGTTCCGGGAAGTGTTACAGGTGTGCTTAGGGAAGTGTTACAGGTGTGTTCAGGGAAGTGTTACAGGTGTGTTCAGGGACGTGTTACAGGTGTGGTCAGGGATGTGTTACGGGTGTGTTCAGGGAAGAGTTATGGGTTTGTTCAGGCAGCCTTTCCTGTTTATAATAACAGTTCAGACATAAAGTGCAGTGCATAACTATTTGGACAGTAATCATTTTTATTGTTTTAGCTCTGTTCTCCAGAACACTGGATTAGGAGTAAAATGATGGCAAAGGTTAAGGTGGACAATACCATCTTAAATAGTCACTGTATCGTTTTACTTTTCTGATGTTCAGTAAAAAAAACCAAATAACAACAACCTTTACATGTCCAAACTTTTCAGTTTTTCAGTTAAATTTTCCCAGCAAGATATAAAAACAACATAGTTCAGTACATAATTCCCTCAGGTTTGGTTGCACTGGGACATGTTAATGTCATCAGTGAGGGTAGGCTACACTACAACAGCTCTTGTACATGTTTCACACCTACAATGATTCCTTACAGACGCATGGAGAGCTTTCAGTTGATCTTCAGTTGACCTTTATCAGGTCCCTTCCCTGTATTTAATTCAGACCCTATGACTTAACCCTCCACACAACCAGAACCTGACTATGATCTTCATTTAAAATGAAACATCAAATGAAAACTCTGTAACTCTTGCAGGAGGGTGAAACAGCATCTGTGGACCAGAAACTGAAGCACAGGTGTGGTACAGGTGTGGAACAGGTGAGACGTGAGTGCAGGTGATTTGGTTTTGGTTTTGGGAGGAGCTGATCTGACAAGCACCTCTTACGTTTATTCGCGCCTGGTAGGTGACCGATCCGGCCGAATTGTTGCAGGTGCAGCGGTACACGCCCCCATCCGTCACCTGCGTGTGCGACACATTCAGGTAGCTGAGCACGTGGCCCTCGGCTGAGATGAGCCGCTCCATGCGATGGTGGCTGTCCTTGATGACGGGCTCGTCGTCCAGCGTCCAGGTGACCGCGGGCAGGGGCGTGCCTTTCACGTGGCACACCAGAGAGATGGGCTCACTGGGACTGACCACTTTCTCGCTGAAGGCTGACAGGATCTTAGGAGTGCCATCTGCAGAGGAGAGGTGCAGGAAAGAGAATCTCAACTAGAAGAGGATCTTTTGGTGTCATTATTGCAGTTTTGAGAATATTGGGCATGGTTTACAGCAAACAGACAACCTCATATCCACACAGAGGAATGGAGTGCTGGAGTACACCAATCTGGGGTTTTTGCTACAGCATTTTAGTTGAAAAAAAAACCCCAGATGGATTTATGAATTGTAAAGAAGAGTAAAAAAAAATACCAAGACAAAACGCCAATACATTTATTAAAATGCAAGGTGACTTCCCATATCAATGTCAGTGAATAAAGACTGTTTCAAAACTTTGAACTTTCCTGCCTACTGATGAAATAAATCATTTAAAACCCTAAAACTCAATAGATTTTCCACAGCAGAAATGATGGGAGAACAATCACCACCAGGACTGTGAGTCGCAAAGCCAAGCCGGAAACAGTGTGTCTTTCAAAACCAACCATTCACTTGCTTTTCTTTCATCTTGTGCTCTTTTTTTCTCTTTTAGCCAAACACTCAGAGAGGCAAAGCCCAGCTGTGTTTCTGAGTTCACTGCCTTTGAAATCATGGCTCTTCTGTGCTCTCTGATCATCCGGACTTGCTTCACATCATTATAGATTATCAATATCTCTTTATGCACTTCCATGGCGATGGGAGACAGTTGCCCCAGCAACCAGTCCCAGGTGGGAAGCGGCAGACTGAAGGTCTGAGGGAGGGTGGCTCCACCCCCCCCCCCAACTCCGCCCATTTAAAGCTGCAGTATTCAGAATTTACCATTTCCATGACAGCAGTACAGGGTAGTTCTTTAATTATTCACATCTTTTTTTTTTTTTTTTTTTTTTTTTTTTTTACAAATATGCTGTCTGCTCACTTTTTGTTATGAATATAATGGTAATCACTGTTTCATTGTTTGTTTCTGTGATAAAACCTGAAGGCTTGTAATATTGTAACTGACCCCTGCCACGTGTAACAGCTGGACTCACCCTCCAGAACCACCTGCACAAAGTCCTGTGTGGACATCTTGCCGCTGCGGGCGAAGCACTGGTATGCACCCCCGTCACTCTTGGCCATGCCCTCCATCAGCAGGTTCTCCTGGTTGAGGCCTGTGATGCGGACACTGGGGCCCGGCAGGATGCGTTGGCTGTTTCTGTACCAGGTGATTTCATAGTCATCAGAGCCAGTGACACTGCAGAAGAGAGAAACCTGACTTCCCACGCTGCCCCTCACCTTACGAGGGCTCACCGCCGCTTTCAGGGGTTCTGCAGAAGAAGTTCACATTAAGATCCAATTCATTCTCAGTGCTCAGTACAACCACCAGGCAACACAACACAGTCTCCACATATCGCAGCTTCCTTTTAGATGTTGGGGTCAGACTGCAGGGTCAGCCAGGGTACTGCACGCCTGGAGCTGAAAGGGTTAAGAGCCATGCTCAAGGGCCCAACAGTGGCTGCCTAGCAGAGCTGGGATTAAGACCAATAGGCTAACCCTGCCTAAAGACACACACACACACACTTTTTATATTAAAGTGTCATTTTTAACCTAAATGTCTGACTCTGTTGTAAAGTTGCACACATTTTTCAGGTGGCAAAGACAAAAAGTAAATGTCCAGGTCATTTTTAAGATGAAAGATTCTGTGGGGTAAAAATACTCAACAGTATTAAGTCTGTCCTAACCTGGAACAAACCAACCTGAATTCTGCAGGTTTCACCCTGTTCCACTGCACAGATTTAGGCTGGCGTTGCTTCAGTAGATAACAGCATGTGTGTACATGTGCAATACCAGTTTGAAGAGCATTATTGTAATGATTCCTCCATCAGCTCATCTACTCCGCATTTAACATGCAAACATCATCAGTCTTCAGCAGAACAACTAACCTCCAGAACACTCTGACCACCTATACAAGTCCCTCTGAAACAGGACACTTTGCTTTCATTTCCCCACATTTGCACTTGGAGACTCACGTTTGACTGTCAGCCTCCCCACCACCTTGGCATTGCCAAAGCTGTTCCACACTTCACACACGTAGTTGCCACCGTCACTGAGCTGTGTGGCCTCGATCCTCAGACCCTTAATGCTCTGGTGGTAGCGGCTGTCCGACTCCAAAGGGCTGTTGTCTCGTAGCCAGCGGTAACGGGGAGGAGGGTGTCCTGACGCCTTACACGGGAGCTCCACCTGATGACCAACCATGACCTCCTTCCGCTCAAAGCCATCCAAAATCACTGGAGCAGAATCCACAGGCTCTGCGAGAAAGAAGGATAGGGAGAGAGGGAAGGGGAGGTATGGTATGAGGGAGGTAGAGATAGAGGTAGGGTATGAGGGAGGTAGAGATAGAGGTAGGGAGGTAGGGTATGAGGGAGGTAGAGATAGACATAGGGAGATAGGGGTGTGAGGGAGGTAGAGATAGAGGTAGGGAGGTACGGTATGAGGGAGGTAGAGATAGAGATAGGGTGTGATGGAGGCAGAGGTAAGGAAGTAGGGAGGTAGGGAGATAGAGGTAAGGAGGGAGAGGTAGGGAGGTAGAGGATGAGATGAGCCGCGATGCTCACGAGGTTTCTCACATCTGCCAGCACCATCTGCACTCCCTGCTGCCCTTCCTGCACTGTACCTATGGCCACCTGGTTTCTTTAACAAAACACTTCCAGAAAAAATATATCAATAAAGCTCTGACGTGACATCTGAGAAGAAAGAGAAAAGGTGTGCACTACAGTGAAGTCCTGAGCAAGAAATGAGCACTGGTGGGGCTAGTGCGCTGGTGCCACCTCAGTACACTTACCTGATAAGAGTAGCCTGGCACTGTTGCTCTGCCTGGTCTCTCCTGTGTAGCGATGCTGGGTTGTGCAGCGGTAGATATTCACCGCATCCTCTGACTGCACATCCTGAATATACAAGGCCCCTGTGGTTGTAATGATATATCTTAACCCTAGAAGAGACAAGCAATATGAGAGAGCGAGAGAAAGAGAGAGAGAGAGAGAGAGAGAGAAGAAAAGGAGAATCAGGGCTAAACAGAAACTTTATTGTCACACTGTCAGAACAGACCCAGGTTGTATTTAAAGTATCACACTGAAGTGCTGAACATGGCCTGTACATTAAACCATAGCACACACTGAGCACAGGATATGGCAGGGCCCACCACACCACCTCCACCACCACCATATCCACCACCACCATCTCCTTCACCATCTCCTCCACCACTATCATCTCCACCAACATCATCTCCACAACCACCACCATCTCCTCCACTATCACAATCTCCACAAACACCACAACTACCACCACCATCACCATCTCCACTACCATCACAATCTTCACCACCATCATCTCCACCAACATCATCTCCACCACCATCACAATCTTCACCACCATCACAATCTTCACCACCATCATCTCCACCACTGCACTGTGATCATTATAGCTTCACACATAGCTGACTTCTAAGTGGCTGTCAGTGACCTCTGATAGACCTCTGACTGGCAATGCCAGGAGTCACTGGTGTCACTCAGCCTCACACTGAACTCTCATGTCTGCCTCTCTGCCTCCTGGCACACACACACACACACACACACACACACCTCCAACAGACTACTTCCCAGTGGGTGTGTGAGTGGATCAAGACTATTAAACACAGGGTTCAGGGGATGCGCTTCTGCTTTGCATTGTTTCAGGCTTTATGTATCACGTATTCACCCAACTGATAGCTCTGGAGCAGGGTGTGTATATGTCATCACCAGCTGCTAAAAGCACACCTGTACATCCCTCGCTAGTGTCCGTTGTCTGACATAGTTGCTTCTGACTACTACAGAGAGCACTGTCTATCTGGTAGGTCTATACTACAGAGACCATCACCGTCTATCTGGTAGGTCTATACTACAGAGACCACCAGCGTCTATCTGGTAGGTCTATACTACAGAGACCATCAGCGTCTATCTGGTAGATCTATACTACAGAGACCATCAGCGTCTGTCTGGTAGATCTATACTATAGAGACCATCAGTGTCTGTCTGGTTAGATCTATACTACAGAGACCATCAGTGTCTGTCTGGTAGGTCTATACTACAGAGACCATCAGCGTCTATCTGGTAGGTCTATGCTACAGAGACCATCAGTGTCTATCTGGTAGGTCTATACTACAGAGACCATCAGCGTCTATCTGGTAGATCTATACTACAAAGACCATCAGTGTCTGTCTGGTAGATCTATACTACAGAGACCATCAGCATCTATTTGGTAGCTCTATACTACAGAGACCATCAGCATCTGTCTGGTAGATCTATACTACAGAGACCATCAGTGTCTGTCTAGTAGATCTATACTACAGAGACCATCAGTGTCTGTCTGGTAGATCTATACTATAGAGATCATCAGTATCTGTCTGGTTAGATCTATACTACAGAGACCATCAGTGTCTGTCTGGTAGATCTATACTACAGAGACCATCAGTATCTGTCTGGTTAGATCTATACTACAGAGACCATCAGTGTCTGTCTGGTAGATCTATACTATAGAGATCATCAGTATCTGTCTGGTTAGATCTATACTACAGAGACCATCAGTGTCTGTCTGGTAGATCTATACTACAGAGACCATCAGTGTCTGTCTGGTAGATCTATACTATAGATAAATTATCTATAATATCTGTACCATGTATAATATCTATACTAAAAGAACACTGGAATCAACATGTACACTGTGTTCATTACACAATGAATGTGTTCATTATACTGTCATTCCTAAATAGCCAGTTAGCTAGTTGTAAAGTTAAAAATTCAAATATAAAATGAAGAGGCAGACTTCAGAATTAGTTAAAGAGAATAGCTGGTCCTTCTTTTATTGCAAGTTAATGTTAACAAGCATTATTGAGGCACCCTCTGGAGAATGTCTAACATTCAAACAGAACCCATTGTTATACATTGGTCAGAACTGATTATGTATTCACCCTACCATTTTACATACTAGTGTTTGCATTCTCCACCATTACATCCAAACCATACATTAGTCAACATATGCAAACTGACATTCAAAACCCACACCAGTTGCAACCCATTACCACCATATTCCAGAAGAAGACTTCTCTTGAACTTATCCTAAAGAAGACTGGTGGAGAGGTCGTATATCTTACCCTGAGGTCCACCAAAGCCTACCCAGGATCCTTTACTAAAGCCTGCAGAGGCCTCTACAGAGACCCTGTATGCAAATCATTCTGAAAGGACAAAGACTCTCTATACTCCTTTATGTTTTACTTTATTAATATGTCTAATGTAATTAATATGTCTAATGTAATTAATATGTCTAATGCAATGATAGGCCTCTTTTGCCTGTTAACATTCTTTTATTACCTCAATGCAATGAATGTGTTCATTATACATGTGCACTGTGTTCATTATGACATGTAACGCAAAAATGATTCTACCGAGTGAAATGCCATTTGCTAAGCGTCTCTGTTTATCTGCATGAACCTAGGTGTTGAGGTGCTCTTACTCTCAGCCCTCCTCATCTTCATTAAAGACCCGGGTTTCTGCTGGCCAGGACTGTGCTAATACAGCGCTGTATCTTTTGTTTATGTTTTTGAACTTAAGTTTAATGTTCAAAACATTTTATGAAGTTAAATTCTGCTAAATGAATCAGTTTCCCATATAAGATTATATAAAGGTTTTTAAAAGAGAACAGATATTACAGTGTAATGGATGTGATACAATGATACACATTTGATGGAAAGTACAAACATTTAATAGTTCAAAAACAAACACAGACCTTCACGGATTTAGCAAACATTTATAAACAGTATTTATGAGAACAAAATTGGCTCCCAGCAAACCATAATATTATTTTAGTGAAAGCGTGAAACAACATAGACACACAAACACACACACCCACACCCACACACCCACACCCACACACACACACACACACACACACACATAAAGACACTTGTGAGCCAAAGTGTGGGCAGGCCCTGAGTCAAGGCCAGACTGAGAACCTAGCAAAGAAAGAAAAAGCCAGTTATGCCTGCCTCTCTCTCTCTCTCTCTCTCTCTCTCTCTCTCTCTCTCTCTCTCTCTCTCTCTCTCTCTCTCTCACACACACACACACATCTGTCTGTGAAGTAATGATAGATGCATAGTTAGGTAGATAGACAGACCAACAGAAAGCAAAGAAAGAAAAAGCCAGTTATGCCTGCCTCTCTCTCTCTCTCTCTCTCTCTCTCTCTCTCTCTTTCTCTCTCTCTCTCTCTCTCTCTCTCTCTCTCTCTCTCTCTCTCACACACACACATCTGTCTGTGAAGTAATGATAGATGCATAGTTGCATAGTTAGGTAGATAGACAGACCAACAGAAAGCAAAGAAAGAGAAGAAAAGAGCAGACATCTCTGACCCAATTAGACTACTGCTACATTAAAGCAATTAGCACACTGTGCCCCCTGCCTGTGTAATGAAGCGAGAGGATGTGTCTGATCTTTGAGGAAACACTAGCTGTAATAAACGTTACTGCACTTAAAATAACTTGTGTTGTCTCAAAGATTAGTCTGAAAGTGACATAGACATTCTGAAAGTGACACGGCCAAATTTACAAAATATAAAAAATATATAAATATTAAAAAAAATACATGTTTTCACAGTCAGTATATCTGTTTGTGTCATTCTCATATCATCTTCTTTGCATTCGTGTCTGTTAATGTCATATAACCTGTTTAGCTTACACTGCTTGTATTTCATTACTATATGTTCACATCAGCACACTTCCACAAAACACTCCTAAACAACACAGCCTGTTCAAATCACAGCAACACAATCAGTTGTAATGAACCCAGTGAGCGCAGCTCCAGTCCTGACGTCACACACACGACGGCCGACGACAGATGACGTGGGCACTATGAACTGAAATCGTCAACTCATAACCACATGTGTCAACTCATAAGTACACAAACCATCCCATCAGGACACCAGACGAGGTTGCTAGTGTGATGCCTGATGCCTGTGAGGGAGACGTGTCTCTCTGGGAGCTGGCAGCGGTACCGAGGTCTGGGCTTCTAATAGCCTCTGCTGCCAGTAATTACGCTGACACAATTCGATCAGCTCAGCCTGAGCATCTGCATCTGAGACTGATCGAGGAGAAACTAACACTGATGTAATAAGTGCCATTTGTCACTATTACAGTGATGTGTTGACAGCATCTGAAGTTGTCATGGCAACAGCAGATTTAACCCCCCCCCCACTCCCACCCTCACGACCCCAATGGCAGTCAACGTGCCAATCAGTCATAAGGTAAAACAAAGATCACATGACCAACTAATCCGCCTGCTGTTCCCCCGTCCTGCGACATGGACCACATATCTGTTTAACACCTTCAGACACACAGACGTGAGATATTACCGCTGGCCTTGAGCGTGGGCAGGACAGGATTAACACAGAAACAGACGCGGCCACTGACTCTCTGTACTTGCACACTAGGTAGTGCAGCGGAACAAGAGCTTGGCAAAGGTTGGAGGTCGTAGCCTCAGAGCAGTCGTCCTATTTGTAGAAAACGAGGTGTAAACATGAGACTGCCTGCAATGGCTTTGAACTGTGTTTACCTTGTGATGCCGCGTCAAAGAACACAGCTAATGCAAACGATCTGGTACGATGTCTGAGCAGGTACGAGTCTGAACTAGAGATGGCAAGACAGGAGGAAAAGGGGAGAATCAAAATGTAGGAAGAATGAAAAAAGGAAGAGTGCAAGATAGAGAGAAAGGAGTAAAAGGAGAGGTAGACGTAGAAGTGTAGATGGACAAACACATACACACACATATATACATACACACATATACATACACACACACACACATACGCACGCACACACACACATACACACACACATATACATACACACACACGCACGCACACACACATACACATACACACACACACACTAAGGCTTCATTATGCTGGAGCTTGTTAAACTCCACCTGCCTCAGGCCCTGTCCATCCCTCCTATGCTACAGCCGCATGTCTGACAAGGGCTGGCTATTTGCACCGCCACCATGCACCTCAGTGCCTGACTGATGCAGTCGTTTGGTCACATGCTTTATCCGCCTCTCAGAGATCTGTCTCTCTCCTCGGAACACCGTCCTGCTCCCACGTCTGCAGGAGACGCAGATCTTGGCCTGGAGGGCACCTCCCATAATCCCCATTAACAGTCTGAGATTAGCTCTGTACTACCAGTGAGATTAATTTTGTACTAACAGTCTGAGATTTGCTCTGTACTAACAGTGAGATTAATTTTGTACTAACAGTCTGAGATTAGCTCTGTACTACCAGTGATATTAATTTTGTACTAACAGTCTGAGATTAGCTCTGTACTAACAGTGAGATTAATTTTGTACTAACAGTCTGAGATTAGCTCTGTACTACCAGAGATATTAATTTTGTACTAACAGTCTGAGATTAGCTCTGTACTACCAGTGAGATTAATTTTGTACTAACAGTCTGAGATTAGCTCTGTACTACCAGTGAGATTAATTTTGTACTAACAGTCTGAGATTAGCTCTGTACTAACAGTGAGATTAATTTTGAACACTACTCCAACACTCAGTATGTGAGTACACTACTCCTCCACATTTTTTGTGCTTTAATCTCCCTGCTGCTTCCTCTTTTCTTCAATCTGCTTCACAATATTATACTTCCATCCCTTTCCCTCTACCTCTATCTCTCCCTCTCTCACCTCTCTCCCTCTCTCTATCTCTCCTCTCCCTCTATCTCTCTCTCTTTTGTCTATCTCTCCTCTCCCTCTCTCTCTCTCTATCTGTCTATCTCTCTGTCTCTCTCCCTCTCTCCCTCTCTCTCTCTGTCTCTCCCTCTCTCTGTCTCTCCTTCTCTCTATCTCTCCCTCTCTCTCTATCTATATCTCTCTCTATCTCTCCTCTATCCCTCCCTCTCTCTATCTAGCTCTCTATATCCTTCCATCTACCTCTCTCTATCTCTCCCTCTCTCTCTCTCTCTCTCTCCCCTTCCTCACCCATCCCCTGCTGCCCCCTTTTTACCCACCCTCCTCCACCCTCTCTCTGTGTCTCCAGAAGCAGCTCGTGCAGTAACTTTGCTGTTGCAGCTCTGAGCTCAGCTTGGCCCACGTGGCTGCACAATGCGTAATTTCAACGTCCATTTCCTCTCAAATGAACGGGGCCCGCCCCACTGCACTGTCCCTGCCTTTTAATTGGCTTGGGTTAGATTCAGACCATTAAACTGCTGGTGTCGACGGCTCTGCAAAGCTCCAATTGGCCTTTTTTCCTCCTACTCTCATTCTCATTGCTCCTAAGCCCCAAATGTTTTTTTCTCTATTCCACAGAGCATTACTCTTGCATATTCATGAGTTCAGGCCAATGCTTCTGAATATACATATCCTCATATCAATCTGGAGAGCTTATAACATTTACTGTGCCATGTGGTCACTTATATATTTTTTTTTTTACTGAGTAAATTTTTGTTAAAGGACAGGACACACACACACACACACACACACACACACACACACTCACGCGCACGCCCGCACACGCACACTCACACACACGCACACTCACACACACGCACACACACGCACACTCACACATGCACACATGCTCACACACGCACACACACACACACACACACCCGCACACACACACACACACAGACACACACCCACACACACACACTCACACATGCACACACACACACACACGCACACACACACACACACACAGACACACACTTGGGTTGTTTTCATGTTAGCCTTCCACGTTCTCTCTCTTCTTTTTCTCAGTGCCTGGTGTTTTTCCATCTTCTCATATTTCTTTCTTTAGATGTTTCCCTCACTTGGGACAGCCACATCTATTTGCTGTTCTCTGCATCTTACCTACTCTTACTGTATCTGGTGGGTTTATACATACACACACTATTAAGACAAGGGTCATTTACCTGATTAAATCAACGATAAAAAAATACAACATACAGTTTATGTCTGCATAAACCTTCAAAGTCAATATTTAACATTTTCATTTGCCTTGCAGATAATGTAACTGCACAAACTGCACAGACTGCAGTTAGCTGTAGACGAGCCCAAATTCACAACAAAATGTAATCTTTAAAACATAGGGGAGCAAATATGAAATTTTAATTTAATTTAATTTTAATTTTTTTGTAACAAACTGGCTGCAGTGCTCAGCTCTGGTGTGGGTAGATGATTTTATATGGAAACCTACAGGAAACCTACAGCTGGCAAGTCAGTGTTCAAAAGATCAGGTCAATTGTGAACAGGTGTATATGACCACTGAAGTGTGAAACAATGGAATTAATGATGTGCTCATAACACATGCAATAACAGATCGGGCAGTAATGCAGTAACACATTGGGCCATAACGCAGTAACACATCGAGCAGTCACGCAGCAACACATTGGGCAGTAACACACCGGGCGGTAACACATCGAGCAGTAACACAGTAACACATTGGGCAGTAATGCAGTAACACATCGGGCGGTAATGGAGTAACAGATCGGGCCGTAAAGGAGTAATGCATCGGGCAGTAACACAGTAAAACATTAGGCGGTAATGCAGTAACACATCGTGCAGTAACACATTGGGCAGTAACGTAGTAACACATCGAGCGGTAACGCAGTAACACATGGAGCGGTAACGCAGTAACACATCGGGTAGTAACACATCGGGCAGTAACACATCGGGCAGTAACGCAGTAACACATTGAGTGGTAAAGCAGTAACACATCGAGCGGTAACGAAGTAACGCATTAGGCAATAATGCAGTAACACATCGGGCAGTAACGGTTGCCGCGGCTCAGCCATGCAAGCTGTCTCTTACCACTATAAAATCTTGATGTTCTGTTACTACACTGGTTTACTAAAGGAACAGACTGGGCACATGTATGGGGTTAGGGGTTAGGGGCAGTTTCGTTTAACAAATTCATTGACTCTGGATTGCGTGGTGAGGGTAAAGTGTCGACAATGTTCAATTGTGTTTATTTTACAGAACACATCAAGCATGATACTGATCAACATAAAAAGTGTTAGTGACAAAAAATGCTTTAATGTTACTTTACCCTTTTATTCAGGGTACATGAAAGTTTTTTTTTTAATGTTTCTTGCCAACCATTTGGTTTTGGAGTAAAAGAACAGTGAATGACCTCCCATACACTTCCACAGAGAACAACGTCTGGGGCTGTTTTTACATCATCAGAAACCAAATATCTGAGGAAAAACACAGAAGACCCATTTGACAAACAAACCCATTAGAAACTACTCTGAATGCTGAGTAAACTGTCCTTTGGAGATATTAGTACTGGATTATTCCTTTAAACTCAAACTGGATGGAATGGGCTGTTACTCACACCACTGTCATTTGTTCAAGTATTATGAAACAACAGGGAAAGCATAACCTGATTATCAAAAATATTAATGTTTATAGAGAGGCTGAATATCAGAATTACATTAATCATTTCACTTGTTTTGAAGACACAAGATAAAAGATTAAAAAGGTTGACAAAAAGGACCTTGTCTAGATAAAAAAAAAGATAATTATCATTGTAGGAAGTCACAAACATCTAGTCACCAGTTCCACAGCTGATTCAGTAATAACTATGAAGTCAGCATAATGACTGAAATTATATTAATTAAGATTTTTGGGGATTTTAGGTTGTAACTAGCCAGACTTGGCATCTGGCTTTACAGTAAAGTTCTCACTGTTTGACAGTAAAGTTCTCACTGTTTTACAGTAAGGTTCTCTGTGTTTTACAGTAAGGTTCTCTGTGTTTTGCAGTAAGGTTCTCACTATTTTGCAGTAAGATTCTCACTGTTTTACAGTAAGGTTCTCTGTGTTTTGCAGTAAGATTCTCATTTTATTATAGTAAGGTTCTCTGTGTTTTGCTGTAAGGTTCTCACTATTTTGCAGTAAGGGTCTCTGTGTTTTACGGTAAGGTTCTCTGTGTTTTACAGTAAGGTTCTCACTATTTTACAGTAAGGTTCTCACTGTTTTGCAGTAAAGTTCTCTGTGTTTTGCCATAAGGTTCTTACTATTTTGCAGTAAGATTCTCACTGTTTTACAGTAAGGTTCTCTGTGTTTTACAGTGGGGTTCTCACAGTTCTGCAGTAAAGTTCTCTGTGTTTTACAGTAAGGTTCTCTGTGTTTTAGGTAAACGTTCTCACTATTTTGCAGTAAGATTCTCACTGTTTTACAGTAAAGTACTCAGTGTTTTGCAGTGAGGTTCTCATTATTTTACAGTGAAGTTCTCTGTGTTTTACAGTAAGGTTCTCACTGTTTAATAGTAAGGTTCTTTGTATTTTACAGTAAGATTCTCACTATTTTGCAGTAAGGTTCTCTGTGTTTTGCAGTGAGGTTCTCATTATTTTACATTAAAGTTCTCTGTGTTTTATAGTAAGGTTCTCTGTGTTTTGCAGTAAGGTTCTCTGTGTTTTGCAGTAAGGTTCTCTGTGTTTTATAGTAAGGTTCTCTGTGTTTTACAGTAAGGTTCTCACTGTTTTTTCTCTAAATGACTAAAGAGGAAATGTATAGGTGCAACAAAAATGAACAATAACACTGATTTAAATTATTAAAATAATCTCATTACATCTATATAAACTATCTGATAAACAGATGGTCCAGATTTTAAGGAAATGTTTCAAATTTGCAAGGTACAGCTAAAATAACAAAAACAATAACAACAACAAAAAAGCACAAAAATAATAATAATTGAAAAACCCAAATGCAAAGAGCAATAATATGGATAGTTAGAAATTTACAAGAAAGAAGAAAAGAGCAAAGAGGAAACTAGTTGCTTCCTTTGAACTCTGACCTCTACACATGTGACACCAGTTACAGTGCTGGATATACTGGACAACAATACTCCTGTGCAGCTGCATGTTTTCCAACACACTCCTATATCAGAGGCCTTCAACAGCTAATCCGATCATAGCTGACAGCGGATGATACATGGTAGATCCAAAGCAGTATATGAGTGTGAGTAATTAGCCTTGTCCATACACACACACACACACACACACACACACACACACACACAATGCCCCATGCTCCCCCCTATGGATTCCCCCATGGATGTGGTATGAGATGAAAGTCTACCGTTCTTTCACTGGAGGAAAGAGAGGATTCTCCAGCTTTTCTCCACTGCACACATTTCCATATTCATCTGCAGAGCATGCACATGCATGCACACACACGCACACACACGCATACACACATGCACACACATGCACACATGCATGCAAACATATGCATTAATACACAAACACACTACTACCAATGTCTTTCACTGTTCTATTAAACACATATCATACACACATCATTACCCATATCATTTACCAAGCATAATTTCTGTATATTTGAATTGTATTTTATTTTATCTTGGCTGTGTGGACTTACTTTCCAATTTAAGCTGTTTGTGGTTAGCTACAAAGATCAATTATGATCTGTGTTCATTTCTGTGCCATTACCTCAGTAAACCGTAATCAACTCAGACTATAGCGTAAGACCTCAGAGGTAAGCACCATCACCACTGACACAATATCATCATCACCACTGATACTATATCACCATCACTACTGATAGCACTGCCACAATATCACCATCACCACCGACACAATATCATCATCACCACTAACACAATAACACCATTACCATTGACACAATATCACCATCACCGATGACACCACTGACACAATATCACCATCACCACTGACACAAGATCACCATCACTACTGACACATCAACACCACTAATGCAATATCATTAACACCGCTAATACAACATAATCATCACCAATGACGTCACCAACATAACTGCTACAATGTAACCATCTCCAATGTCACCAACACCACTTATACCACATACCCATCACCAATGACACATCACCCACCACTGATACAACATGTTTAGTTCAGCCACTTACCACCTGTAATCCAGCACCATGTTAACACTATGCTGTTTACAACCCACAACCTGATAAATGCTGATCAGTATCTCGGTAAGTTCCTGCCAGATCTCAGGGTAACATTTCAACAAAGGTCACTCTGTGGCACAAAATTAGGTTAGATTAAACTTAGGCCTCCAGCCGTATGTGTTTGATATCCTTGTATGTTCGGCTGCCTCTTGTTGGGGAGGTTTTGTTGTGCATGCTGGGAGCCTCACGGAGAGCTGGGCCAAGCGACCACCAACACGAGCACCTCTACCGCTGCCTCTACCTCTGCTGAGTAAAGACTTCATTACAAAGGATGATCAAACAAAATTCAAGATGTTTAATCTTTCCTGGGCCCTGGGTGTTCTGCACGACCAAGACTTCCACAGGGCTGTCAGAGCTTTAGCATCACTTCAGTAAAATGACTGTTATGACTCAGGACCCCTCAGTCTGTGGGCCACAGGTTTCATCTTTAAAGGGCCCATTTCACACATTTTTCTTTTATTTTATTTTGTTTCCTTGATGTCCCTTTACAATGTTTGTGTGGTTTTAGGTTACAAAAACTGTCATAATTCATTATCCCTTATATCTTATGTTATTATCTCTTTCTGCTACTGTGCCTTTGTAATGGATATAAGATAGATGAGCTGTGATCTGATTGGCTGCCCTCATTCAAAAAGCACTGAACTGCTAAACTGCCGTAGGCTGAATAGATGAAGATATATCTGTATAAATGAGCTTTTTCTTGAGACATCAGAAAAACATGATTTCAAAATGGGCTGTTTTCACAACTTAGATTCCATATATTGACGGGGGGAGTGAATGCTGTGTCCTGAAACTTAATTAAAGTAATTAAACTGCAGAAGAAACAAATAGCCTTTCTCTCTAACCCCAACACTTAGCCCTAACTCTAACCCTTAGACCTCACCCTAAACCTTAGCCCAAACCCTTAGCCCTAATCCTAACCCTTAGACCTAACCCTTAGCCCTAACCCTAACCCCTAACCCTTGGCCCTAACCCTAAGTAAACTGCAGAAGAAACACAGCATTTCTCTCTAAAGCATCTTCTAAGCGACCAAGCATCATCATAAAGTGTCCATGAGAGGAGCCAAGCGTCATTCTGTGGTACGTTTTGCTATGCTAGCTACGCCTTAGCTAAAGAATGACATTCTCAGTCACTGATGCTGCACCTGAGCATGAAATAACCAAAGGAAAGAACTGAGTTCATATCAGGCCTTTTTTCAGGTGATCACTTCAACCCTCTTTAGCTCTATAGCAATTTGCATTCACAAATAATATGAACAAATGTGTGAACATTCCAGCCTCTTTTACCCTCAGCAAACTAAAGAGTTGGAACAACAGACAGAGATGTGGTCTAGTGTTGAAGGCTCTGGAAACCGGAAGATGCGAGCTCAGGCTTCAGCTCCCGGGAGGTTAGTCCAGGTGAATGCAACAGTAGGTTGTGAATATCTGCCACTGTGCAGGCTCATGTGTTATGTAACTAAACACACAGTCCTGGGGACGATGCCACCTGCTACTGTTAATTCAACTAGATTCATTCAGATTTGGGGTGAACAAAGGTCATTAAGCATCCTCTGAACAGCACAAGCGCAAGTGTGAAAAGATGTTGGAAATCTCTTTATTTTCCTTGTTAAAACGATAATAAAAAGCATTTTGTTATATTAAATCTGTTTATCACAGCAACAAGACTGCAACAACAGAAAAATGGCTGTTTTGGTGATGATAATACCTCACTAACCCCCTTACAATACTTAACTCCAACAGTTGAAACCCTATTCCTAGGATAATTTAATGCTTGCACTAACATTTTTAAAGCAGTCATGCTAAAAGCTATTTTATCCATGTGTGGGTGGCAAACATTTACAAAATTACAATTTGGACATCTCAGTTTTAGTGTCCTGTGTTATCCAAGTTCCACTAAAATAGAAACCTCCTTCATTAGAAAGGCGTAGGTCTGAAATACTCTGTGATACTTGTAACATTTGACATAGTGGCAAATTTACATTAAATATTTATTCTCAACAATAATTTTGTTAGATGAACCTTGAACCACAAATAACCTCAAAGACATTGTTAACTTTTTTGCTGTGATTTCTAGTACATACTATTGCTTATTAGAACAACACCACAGTAGCTCTGGAGTAATGATCACTACTGGAATATGATCCCTGCTTAATAGGCAAAGGTTTCTTGTGATGTAAGCAGACAGTCCCTTAATGATTCAAACAGGGTGATTTCCACCATTAAGTTCCCATTTAGAAGCAGAGGGGAGGCTTGTTCATGTGTCCGCATCCCACAGGGCAGAGACTTACGTGACCACTTCCTACAGGGCAGAGACTTATACAACCGCCTGCCACAGGGCGGAGACTTACGTGTCCGTCTCCCACAGGGCGGAGACTTACGTGACCACTTCCTACAGGGCGGAGACTTATACAACCACCTGCCACAGGGCGGAGACTTACGTGTCCGTCTCCCACAGGGTGGAGACTTACATGTCCGTCTCCCTCAGGGCGGAGACTTAAGTGTCCGCGTCCCACAAGGTAGAGACTGTCTCAATGCAGGCAGAAAACCGCCCTCTCAGGCGCCACAGAGCGCCTAATTTGATCTACTTGAGATTGCGACTTCATACACTTCATATAATTAACGTCAGATGTGACTAATTAAGCTGACGTGAGACGTGAGAAGCGAAGGAAATCGAAGCGTCACTTCAGTCGGTGCTCAACGCTAAAAGGTGGCAATGACTGTAAATATTGTCCCAGTTCAGCGAGTACATCAAGTGCGTCATTCTGGGCCCTCACCAACAGACTGAATGGACTGATAAGGAAAACTGATTACACGCACCAAAGATGGAGCTCCCAGTGAGCTCCCCAAGCCAGAGATGAGAGCATTTGTCAAACACATCATCTGCCTTTGTGCTTTTATGCTCAGGGTTTTCATGTGTAAGCGTATACTGAACATGCCAGGCTTTCTCCTGCATAGACAAACATATAAATGTTACATCCATCACCCATGTATTTGTTGATTACTAATCAGTACAAAACAATAAATGAGTAATACACACTTTGGCACCAAAGTTTATTATTGGTTCTGTGTTCTAAAACTCCTCAGGAGTAGCACTATTGTTTCTGGGTCAGCTTGTCTTTTCAGTAGAGTTTATTAACCATGGGCACATGATCCCGGATGAGCACTTCCCTGCTGGAAAAGTGTAGGTCAAACAGATACTCAACTGATGCTGTGATGGTGTGTAAACACCATTTAATTAAAGCGCAAATAACCCACAAGTCTGTCACCAAAATCCATGAGGACAGAGAAGACAATGATGTCCTAGGATGGACATTTCAGATCATTGTGTTTAAAGTTGCACAAAGAGATGTCAGCATGACATAATTGGTCAAGATATCTCCAGCGGTGACTACTAATTAAATACCATGAATAAAACACCAGTTTGTGGTTTTCATAATTACGAATGCATCTGATAAATACCAGTTATAAAGAAAATACATATGATAAATACATATAATAATGCAAATACATCTGATAAATACTTATGATAAAGCAAATGCATATGCTAAATACCTATGATAATACAAATACACATGATAAAGTAAATACATATGATAAAGCAAATACATGTGATAGATACCTATGATAAAGCAAATACATATGATAAATACCTATGATAAAGCAAATACATATGATAAATACCTATGATAAATACCTATAATAAAACATGTAGTCATTGAAATTAGAATCCTTGCGAGCGATATCACAGCAGCTACATGAATGAGGCGAAGTGTATATCTCTGTCATTACATCACTATACATCACTACCTTTGCTGGTTGCTGTGGTTTTGTCTGTAGGGTAATTGTGTAGGCTGCTGTTTATACAAACACAGGAAGTGGGAAGATTACCTAACAAAAGTAGTGCTTGATCCTTTCCCACTCTGATGCTGAGCAGCATGTAACAGGCCATATTAACACTCTGTTATTACCTCTTTAACATATTATTAACTGAATGGATATTGATACGCATTTCTAAAACAACAGAATATGTTATGTATGACAATGCTTAAGATCTGATGAATGGTATCATCAAATGGTTTTATCAAGTTACAAAAATCCAAACACAAGCCAATACACATCCTAATGAACCCAAGACTCAGTTTGGAGACTTTTATGACAATTTGTGCTCATTATCGTAATGCGAGTGCAGGGTAAATATCTGCTAATGACAATCTTATTGCATTTGAGTGAAAGACAATTACAACACGCAGACATAAAATGCATAAGGAGCAGATATGTCTGGTCTGGAGTGTACTCATTAGAAAACAGACGCAGAGCGTTCAGGGGACTGATGGACACACGAGTGTGTGTGTGTGTGTGTGTGTGTGTGTGAGTGTGTGTGTGTGTGTGTGTGTGAGTGTCTGTGTGTGTGTGTGTGTGTGTGTGTGTGAGTGTGTGTGTGTGTGTGTGTGTGTGTGTGTGTGTGTGTGTGTGTGTGTGTGAGTGTGTGTGTGTGTGTGTGAGTGTGTGTGTGTGTGTGTGTGTGTGAGTGTGTGTGTGTGAGTGTGTGTGTGTGTGTGAGTGTGTGTGAGTGTGTGTGTGTGTGTGTGTGTGAGTGTGTGAGTGTGTGTGTGTGAGTGTGTGTGTGTGAGTGTGTGTGAGTGTGTGTGTGTGTGTGTGTGTGTGTGTGTGTGTGTGTGTGTGTGTGTGAGAGTGTGTGTGTGTGTGTGTGTGTGTGAGAGAGAGAGAGAGAGAGAGAGTGAGAGAGAGAGTAGGAGGAAAACCAAGAGCTTTGTGAGGGTTTTCTAGAATGAATAACAGCACCACGAAGATGGCAAGACTACAGATGCAAAGTCATTGTCTTATCTTTCTCTCTCTCTCTCTCTCTCTCTCTCTCTCACTCCGTCTCTCCCTCTCTCTCTCTCCCTCTCTCTCTCTCTCTCTCTCTCTCCCTCCGTCACTCCCTCTCTCTCTCTACCTCTCTCTCTCTCTTCATGTCTCCCTCTCTCTCTTTTCAGTCCTCCCTCTGTCTTCCTCTCTCACTCCCTTATTCTCTTTGCCTCACGTATGCGGTTCATGAAGCATGAGGAATAGAAGCTCCCTGTCAGAGCGGGGGGGCATTTACTGAACTTACAGGGAAAGAGGAAAATGTGGGGGTGGACTGGGATGCACAGAAAACACACATTTGGCATGACTTCATTGTTCTTTCATGCTAACGCCTCTTTCTCTTCCTTTTATTTTCTCTCCCTCTTTCTCCATTTCTCTCTCTTTCTCCCTCTTTCTATCTGTCTCTCTCTCTTTCTCTTGCCACATTCACCTCATTATGTGTGACTGGAGAGAGTAGGTGAGATGGTTACTGTGACAACTGGTGGGGGTGAGAGAGGGAGGCTGGGGAGTCTGTGGCAGATGAGAGTGATGTGGCAGGTCCTTGACTAGGGACGAGCTATGTACCCTATTCATGTGGCAGAAATAAAGGAGAGAAAATGTAACAAAGACGTCAGCGCTGCAAGCCACTGCTGCTCCGGGCTGTCACAGCACCCACCATTAAAGCTACCCAACCCCCCTCCACACACACAGGCTCTACAGCAACATGGGGAAGCCTCCGCTTCAGCCTTCTCCCTATTCCCACTACACCAGTAAGGTCTGGTTCCAGCTGCTGAGACTGAGCTCCACAAAGCCCATGTGAATCTACTCGACTTCCACTGTGCTAAAGTGGAGCACAATCAGCTCGCGTACCGCGCCACTGTCAAGATAGCGGTATACAAAACAGCTCCACTGACACTTTAAAACCCTCCGTTAACCCCTCAGGCATAAGAGAGCCATTAGCAAGACCGGTTTGCTTCTGGGAGCCCAAGTTAACAGGATTCTGGTCCAAACGGTTTTGGTGCTGGTTGGAAAGCCAGCAGCCAGCTGTCAGCCGCAGCAGATATGAAAGCAGAAACAATCGGATCTTATGTTCTTTACCAGCCAGGCTGTGGGCTGATTCTACCCAGAGGAAGCTACACTTTGGAGACTTTAATCAGAGCACAGCTCATATTAGGTACTTTTATATATTTATGTAAAATGTATTCCATCACATCATTTAACCTATTTAATGGCTAGTTTATGATTATTTATTGTTATGTTTCATGTCTAATATATGTTCATTAATTGCTGTGTAGTGAAGGTTTTTATTGCTTACTGGTAGAAAGCTAAAACAGTTGAGGGTATTCTGGATGTTTGGCACTTCTCTGTCTGGTACAAATGTGTTTTTAACAATTTGCTGCATCCTAGAGAGTGTGTATTTAGGTAATTGTTTGATTACTTCAATACATCATTTCTAGTATCATTTGCTGAGGATTTTCTGATGCGATTCTAAGTGTATGTCTGTGAATCCCTGTGGTGTGTAGCTGTACTACACTGTAACAGAGGAGATTTACACACAAATTACCTTTAATACCACCTGATGTTTTAAGGTTTTAAATGTAGCAGCACAGTGTATTTATGCAGCCCACCTCAGCACAGACCAGTGCTGTTTGTGTTATTATAATGTTATATTGATATTGGCCTGTCAATATACATAATGGTAAATTTTGTCTTGTCTATGCCTCTAAAAGGTTTTCCTGATAAGGTTTCTATGTACTTTAGGAAATTTGCTGATATTCTTACTGAACTTGACACCAACTCTTACCCTGAATGGGAAGCTTCTGTTTGCTTTGTTAAGGGATTTTGAATGTAAAGGTCTTGAAATAGAAAGAGCTTTGTACATATAGCTAGAAACACAGTGATGCTAAAACAGATCTTATAGTTGAACAGAATGTTCAGAAAATAATCTAATAATAATAATAATAGTAATAATAATAATTATTATAATAGGTTTTTGTGCATTTGTGCTGAAAGGTGCTGGATCACATGGAAGGTGACTGACCTTCATCAGTCCAGTTCATCATATGGTCTTGAGCCTTTCCTGCCCAAGGCCTGTTGTTTCTGCACACTTTAACATCAAAACAGGCACATGCAGTGAGAGCATCCCAGTCAGCTACACTCACTTAGCAATACTCACCTAATTATGCTCACTTAAGTATATTGACTTAACTTTTAAATACTTTTTACTCCCAGGCTTTTAAGTGTATACCTTTAGTAGTCTCCCTCGAGCCCCCTCCCCCCAGGCACTGATGGTAAATCCACTGAGGCTGAAAGATGCCACTGCTTCTGGTATTTAATATAAACACACACATGAACCCTCTTTGGCCACTTCCTCTACAAGCCAGCAGACATCGCGCCACTGCTTCACTCTCACTGACACTCTGGTTGGTACATCCCATCCTGGTTAAAATGCTCCAGGTGTTTGTCATAGGAGGTGTTTGTTTTGGGAGTTGTTTGTTTTGGTCTGTTTCAGACCCTGCCCTTGCTAGGACTTCTCTGTCTCGTTTCGTTTGCAAAGTACGCTATGAATTCACTTCAGATGGTAACAGTGGAGACGATACGGAGAAAAAAATGCCCTCCTCAAACAAACATGGCTCATCAGTAAGTTATTTTCAAATCTGCTCACAGATTTGATCTGACAGGTAAGATATCATGATAATGATACTGTTTACAGGACCTTTCTGGGCTAGAACTCCCCCTCCAGAGGACGTTTCTGGGATAGGACTCCCCCTCCAGAGGACTTTTCTGGGATAGGACTCCCCCTCCAGGGGACTTTTCTGGGATAGGACTCCCCCTCCAGAGGACTTTTCTGGGCTAGGACTCCCCCTCAGGGGTTAATTAGAAGTTGTTATAGCATCAATATTTTATGGTTATGGTTAAAACCTCACAAAAGTACGGGCTTTTTTTTTACATGTACTTCAATATAAATCAGTATTATTTTTAAAAACCTAAATTAAGTTCAAAACAAAATTTTTATTATTTTTATTTGCACAAGGATAGATGTATCAATAGCATTTATAATGTTAGAATTTAGTCTCCCTCAGGTTGGGTTTATATGTCAAAGGACTGATATCATCACAAATTTGGCTTTCTTGTTTATTTTTATCCAAGTTATTTAGGTACCTTTTTATATAAATGTAAGGAACTTTGAGGTTAATTAACTTTAATATTGTTGTTGTTGCATTTGGTTATTGTTTGTGTTTGTGTTGATGCCTCGGAGCTGTGTTAGTGTGAGTTGTCCTCCTGACCTGGAAAAAAAAAGAGCAGGTGACACCTACTGGGAAGCAGAAGGACAGAGAGAACGTCTCCACAGGGAGCCAGAGACGAGAATCCTTCCCACTGTTGGGTGGGTGACCTTCATGCTGTGTCAGCAGTCAGAGGATGTGCCAGGTCCAGCCACGGAATGTCTGACCCATTCAACCATGCTGCCTTTCTCTGGATTTCCTTCTCCAAAGCAGTAAGCACATGATAGCACTTACAGAAAGCTAAATACAGTTACCAAGTAGCCCGCAATGCTAATATGCTAATTACGTGACAATATTGGGTTATTGATGTTAACAATGTTTTGCTGATGCCATGTCGTTTGATCTTATCCTGCCATGATTTCTGTGGGTTAGACGGCAGATAGTAGAGATCAGTTATGAGGAATAGGACTGACATCATCTGCCTAAAGTGAACTAAATATCACTGAAAGCTGAAAAAAAGACATCATTTATCATCAAACCCAGGACAGTTGGCACAGATGAAGAGAGGATACTGGAGGAGAAGAGAGGGAATGACATGAGATAAGCTCGGAAGCAGACGCTACAGAAAGCTGTTGTACACAACAGCATTATTAAGAAAGGTGGAACCCTCAAAGCTTTGTGCTGTCTGCCAGAAGCTCATTACGTGACACTTCATTTAAAATAGCATGAGCATGTGAATAAGCTCAGTGTGGTACAGACACATATAAGCACACTGATGTAGGGTCCTAAAAATGGCTTCCAAAAGGATCACAGTAGTAACTACTACTACTATAAGCCTTTAAGAAGCACTGCTAGTTTATGGCCTAAAGACAAAAAACTTTCCCCAGAAACTCAGTACTCAGCTGGCATGAGTCTGTCAGACATTCTGGTGCTGGGAACAAGATGAGGTAAGAGCAGTGGAAAAGGTTGGAAGAGCGTGCCTGGAAAAGTCTTACTAATACACTAATCTCCAGGTTTACATTAATACACTAATCTCCAGGTCTACACTAATACACTAATCTCCAGGTTTACATTAATACACTAATCTCCAGGTCTACACTAATACACTAATCTCCAGGTTTACATTAATACACTAATCTCCAGGTCTACACTAATACACTAATCTCCAGGTTTACATTAATACACTAATCTCCAGGTCTACACTAATACACTAATCTCCAGGTTTACATTAATACACTAATCTCCAGGTCTACACTAATACACTAATCTCCAGGTTTACATTAATACACTAATCTCCAGGTCTACACTAATACACTAATCTCCAGGTTTACATTAATACACTAATCTCCAGGTCTACACTAATACACTAATCTCCAGGTTTACATTAATACACTAATCTCCAGGTCTACACTAATACACTAATCTCCAGGTCTACACTAATACACTAATCTCCAGGTTTACATTAATACACTAATCTCCAGGTCTACACTAATACACTAATCTCCAGGTTTACATTAATACACTAATCTCCAGGTCTACACTAATACACTAATCTCCAGGTTTACATTAATACACTAACCTCCAGGTTTACACAATATATTGTTTGTTAATCATGGCATTCACTCCAGTAGTACATGCTAGCTTGTTACAGGGCATTCACTCCAGTGTTACATACTAGATCGCTACGCGGCGTTCACTGAAGCAGGGCGCTCACTGATGTGAGGGGAAAACCCCTGTTGCGTGACGACACAGTGCACTAGCCATCTGTTGTGACCTCAAACACCACAGGCTTAACTCCAACGAGGTGAGGTGTACCTTAGAACCAGATCCAGCATATGTTCACATCCTCACAGACCAATATACCAACAATATAAATAAATAAACCACCTAAATAAATACAAACTATTTGTTTAAAAGTCTGTTTGCAGTACACAACCATCATCTGGACCTGGTACAAATTTATGTCCACTGCAAATGTGATTCCACAGAAAGCTACCACATGCAAATGGACACAGCAACGGATGTTTTGTGTCCTGTGAGTGTCCTGCCTATCTGAGCTTCCTGTAGAAGGTTCTGTGAGCACTGGGATAAATGATAGCAAGGGATTTGAATAATTTCGCCAATAATACTGAAGGCTAGTTTTAGCCAGTGTATTAAAGTGCCAGACAACATGTCAGCACATCTCAGCAGCTGTTTGTCTGTATTGTGTAGCCCTGCCATGTCTTTACTCCCCAGTTACGCGGGTCATGTAGACATGCGCCAGCAGCACGTGACATGCATGCTCCCAAGACGCAGGCAGAACCCAGCAGAGCAGCCTGACCTAGAAGCGCTGATTCTGTAGCTTGGGCACAGCCGGACTAAGCCCAGGCTGACAGTCACTAGACATTAGAGGACTCTGCGCACTGAAGGACTGGTAATCAGATTAAGTATTGGAAGCTGCAGATGCCGTCTGTAGCTGTGTTTTATGAGCTTTCTCGTACATGTGTACGCACACTCTGAGACGCCTGACAAACATGTCCATGAGCCACTCACTGTTCCAGCACGCCATTAACATTTATCACTGGATACTGATAGACAGGGGTCCAGGACCCAGGCAGAATGGATGGACACAGACAGCATGTCTAATCTTCTCTGCCTTATGCCAGTGTAACTAGGCAGACAGCACACAGGGACGAGGGTCCCACGTGAGAGCTTCTTTTTACTTCAGAAGTAAAAAGAAGTGAAGCACTAGATGTACTTCATTCCTGCTTGGAGTACATCTAAATCGCTCTCCCTCCCTCTCTCTCTCTCTCTCACACACACACACACACACACACACACACACAGACACACAGATATGCTGGCTCTGGTTCTGAGGTGGTCACCTCACCTCGTTGAGGTTAAGTGTGGGGCAGCTAATGTCTATCTATAGCCTGTGGTGTTTGAGGACACAAAAGACGGGTAGTGCACCATGTCGTCACACGACAGGGGTTTTCCCCTGGTTCTGTGAACGGCGTGTAGCGAGCTAGCATGTAACACGGGGGCTTCCCTCCACTGCCGTAGCTCAGAGTTCCTCCAATAAAGAGTGAAAGGAAACTTGTCGACTTTCTTTGCTTGGAGACGGGACACCACGTCTCGAGGCAGCGGAGACACCCGGCTAAGGCTGTTCTTTATGTTGCCTGACACTTTGCCTGAGGGCTCCGCCCCTTTGTTCCATCATGGCAGAATGAATGGAGCAGCAGGTGGGGGTTGGGGGGGGCCTCTGGGGTGGATAGTCCAATAAACAAACCGTGCATATGGTTCCTTGCATTTTTGGCATTGACAAGTGACTAGTTAACAGAGCAGCATGCAGTGGGTAGTGCAGGGGGTGTGTGGGGGCATCCTAAGTGCTTTCATTTGTTCTTGCCCTGAGGCTCTACTACACTCCTTTATGTAGATGAATTAGTAACAGGGTTTCTTTTCCCGTGATGTATATATACATGAGAGTAACACAGGGGAGGAGCGAGCGCTACATGGTGTGGAGCGCAGTGCCAACAGTCGCCTCGGGGCAACCAGGCCACTTACTGAATTACAATCAGAAGATGAAACACGCTACAGACGGGGCCTCCCCATGCTACCGCTAAACACGCTACAGACGGGGCCTCCCCGTGCTGCCGCTAAACACGCTACAGATGGGGCCTCCCCGTGCTGCCGCTAAACACGCTACAGACGGGGCCTCCCCGTGCTGCCGCTAAACACGCTACAGACGTGGCCTCCCCGTGCTGCCGCTAAACACGCTACAGACGGGGCCTCCCCGTGCTGCCGCTAAACACGCTACAGACGGGGCCTCCCCGTGCTGCTGCTAATTGTGCCTCCCCCATGGGAGCCCCCCTCACCCCCAGAGAGCGTCTCTTCCTCAGCTGGGTCTCCACTAAACAAACTCAGGCTCACTGAGCTTGTCGCCTCTGATGCAGAGAAGAGTCTCCGCATCAGCTGGGAAAACTGCACGGATCTGTGGCTGCTTCCAGAGTCTCTGCATCAGCTTTGAAAGCTGCACAGATCTGTGGCTGCTTCCAGAGTCTCTGAGTCAGTTGGGAAGACTGCACAGCTCTGTGGCTGCTTCCAGACTGCCAGGCCTGTATCTACAGACCCAACTCTAACCCTTTCATATCAGTTCTACATTAGTTACTGAATAATTCATGATAGTTACTGAATAGTATGACTGAAGATTAAAACAGGAGCAATAAGGCTGGAGTTTAAGAGGTTAAAAAGACCAGATTTACAAACGTGCTCAAATTTAAAAAAAATAATAAGTCAGAGCTTTGAAAACAGTTATGGCTGACATAAAAATCCGCTGTGCAGTATGTGTCACAAAATATGCTGTGACGATGAGTGCCGATGGTGTAGTAAACAATGTATAGTGACTGCAGTGACTGGGTCTGACACTGAGAGCAGGATGTGAAGGGGTCCAAGCACTTCTATCTAATGCAGTGTCTTCCCAACCCCCGATCACTTATCTGCTTTCTCCTTCAACTTACCAGGTCATTACTGGGTACTTCCTGAGCTTAGCCAGACGAGGTCCGGCATCATGAATCACTTCTCTGAGGTGACTAATTCATTGTTCATATATTTTCCATAAGGGGAAAATGTATTCTGTATCTGAATTCTTACTGTATAAAAAGCTGCAGCAACACTCTGAGTGGGACCCCAGAATAACTCCTGACAGAACTCATAATAAGCTCAGACCTTCTCATCTTATCTGCTTCAGGACCACAGCCAGCAGTCTGTCTGGGTATGTCAGCTTCTCCCTCGAAATACATTCAAAGAACCGATTATGGAAAAGTGTGTAATATAGCACATATAAAGATAAAATATATAATAATAATATAATAATAATAATTGTAACCTGAGATTCTGCTACTATGTCAAACAGTTCTAAAATAGTTCTAAAATAAACAGCAATCAAATGAAAGAAATTGCTACCATTTAAAAATTAACAACAGCACATACATTTGTGCAATAAACTATTAACAAGAAGTTCAGAAAAGGTCAGTGCTGAGAGTGGGGATGGTGGTATCAGAATGGGCCAATGTCTCTGCGCCTCAGCAACACAGCAGGAAGACACAGACATCACACCCATCTGTGCCTCAACAACACAGCAGAAAGACACAGACATCACACCCATCTGTGCCTCAGCAACACAGCAGAAAGACACAGACATCACACCCATCTGTGCCTCAGCAACACAGCAGAAAGACACAGACATCACACCCATCTGTGCCTCAGCAACACAGCAGAAAGACACAGACATCACACCCATCTGTGCCTCAGCAACACAGCAGAAAGACACAGACATCACACCCATCTGTGCCTCAGCAACACAGCAGAAAGACACAGACATCACACCCATCTGTGCCTCAGCAACACAGCAGAAAGACACAGACATCACACCCATCTGTGCCTCAGCAACACAGCAGAAAGACACAGACATCACACCCATCTGTGCCTCAGCAACACAGCAGAAAGACACAGACATCACACCCATCTGTGCCTCAGCAACACAGCAGAAAGACACATGAGATCACATGTGACTCTAAGATGAAAGCCTCTCTATAGCTCGCCCATAAATTACTCACTATTGTTTCTCCAGAGGCCAGAGCTTTAGAGAGTGAATGTGTGTGTGTCTCTCTCTCTACATGTGTGTGTGAGAGAGAGAGAGAGAGAGAGAGAGAGAGAGAGAGAGAGAGAGAGAGAGAGAGGGAGAGAGAGAGATGTAAGAGGCGACTATTGTAATTTCTGCACAGCGTGCTTGCCATACTGATTGCTGACACACTCTAGTGAGCGTTGTGGATAATGGGGGTCTATTTTTAGCCCGTCAAATATAAAAAGAGGGAGAGAGAGAGGGAGAGAGAATCTCATTCACAATCGTGTCCATAATACTAAAGTACTAAGGGAGGAACAAAATGTGATGTGCAGCCAAGCAGCTAACAGGCTTGAACCCAAGCACTTTCCATTATATGACCACTCATTAGATCCCAATTAGGCATTAAAACGCTGCTGTTTACTGATGCCAATCAGGTTGGAAAAGATATATTACTGCCAAACGTGAAAGCCAAGAGCCTGCGTGAAAGGGACTCGCTGCCACATTAGTGCTTTCTGCTTCCAGCAGCTTAAAAATGGCACTTCTAAAAGACAACAGAGAACAACGCAGGGAATTAACACGAGGCATTACGGCCCAGACGATGAGCTTGGCTGGATATGTATCACTACTACAGCACTCAGCCCACAAGTTTAGCAAAGAAGGAAGTGTTTCAAGTGTGAGTGAGTCATTGATGTCATCAGTAAATGAACTAGGCAGTGAGGAAGGTTCTCGCTCCAGCCCTGCCTGATGCCTGCTGTCAGAATCTTTTACTTCATACTGTAATCAGATGGAATTGCAGAACTCAAGATAGTTGGACAGGTTCTTAAACTGTCCAACTATAAGTGGATACGCCACTTTAGGGTTGTATAAAAAACACAAAAACATTGCATTTTCTTATGAGTCTAATTTTAGTGTTTATCAACAGATTCCATGTATTGGAGGCTTGTTAGACTGGCTAGACAGGCCATCTTGGTAACAGACACTGGACATCTAGGAGAGTGCACATGTTTTAGAACTGTTGCGAGTCTATGTTATGATTCCTTTTCAAATAACTAAGTAGGATTTTGTAAGGCATACACAAAATTATACACCTTGATCCTATCACTGGTTTAACAATATTTACTGCATGCCAAAAGGGTTTGTCCTGGGACCCTTGTTGTTGTTGTTTGCATAAACGACAGGTGTTTAATGCGTGATATTACAGTCTACGCATGAGATATTAGCCTAAACAGGTTGATTGGTACTGTTGTCCTGCCACATGCTTTAGTCACATTTCTTCATCAGAGTGAAGACGGGAACACAACACTCAGGGGCTCAATCTTAGAATTTCAGTTCTGTCTTTTCACTATTTGACAAGTTCTTTTAAGTTTCTGAAGTCCCTGTTTGCACACAATATATGAGTGAACAGTGTATCTACATTGTGCTAAATGCTGTGTGTTAACATACCAAACGATGCTCCTTGTCTAAGGATCATGGCATACCTACCAAGTGCCACCATGGGGAGAATGGTTTCTACTTACAAATCTAGGCTCTTCTAAAGACTTTTTCCTCACATCCTGTTAGGGGGTTTTGTGCTTGGATCTGGGCAATGCACAAAACTGCTCTGTGAAAATGGCTATGGCAGAAACATGCTACACCAATAAAACACCCAAATTCACTTTAACTGATGAATCGAGAATTAAAACACAGTCTTCCTTCTAAGGAAAATCAGACCAATACACAGGCAAAGACTACAGAACTGGCACTCGTGTGTTTGGTCAACAATGTTTACATTTGTGCTCCCTATAACAGACCTTTAAAAGCATCTTAACAAAGGTCTGATTATATCTCCAGGAAAAGCTCCATCTTGAAGGTCACTGGATGTGTTGCTTTAAACAGCTCAGCAACTGGAATTACCCCATCTTTATTTCAGATATGTTCATTCCTTCTGTCACTGTGTGCTAGCTGGATTAGCATGTATCTCTGTGCTAGCTGGATTAGCATGTATCTCTGTGCTAGCTGGATTAGCATGTGTCTCTGTGCTAGCTGGATTAGCATGTATCTCTGTGCTAGCTGGATTAGCATGTGTCTCTGTGCTAGCTGGATTAGCATGTGTCTCTGTGCTAGCTGGATTAGCATGTGTCTCTGTACTAGCTGGATTAGCATGTGTCTCTGTGCTAGCTGGATTAACATGCACCAGTGGCTGCTGTGTCGATGAGGCCTGCTATAATAACTCCAGTGTGCCTGCTGCTGAGTCACTCTCACACAAACCTGAGCAATCAATTGCTGGATAAGACACAATGATCCACAGTGCCTTCTGACCTGCGCATGGAAACCACAAACCTTTGTGGGTACAGATTAGGTAATTCAAGTATTTTAGGTACTACCCCATTTACCTACACAGCCACAATTTTTGTTTTTGCTTTAATAATTTATGACCAATTTTCACAGCTCTGTGTGCTGACAGACACAAGTAGACAACCCCATGAATGTGAAATCCATTTATAATCACCAATTTTTGGTTGGCCCCATGTCCAGGTATGTGTGGCTGCACCCACTTAGATAGGCAGAGGAGGGTGGGGGGGAGGGGCTTGTCATAAGAGTGGCAGACGGCTTTTTTTAATGGCCCAATCATGTAACCTGATAAAGGTCAATCCATCTGGGTTCTCCCAGTCAACTCTGACATGGTTTCCAGGGAAACAGCACCTGCAGGAGAGGGCGGGAGACCTTGAGGGGAGAAATATCTCCCGAGTGTGCTGAGAAAAGGGGAGGGACCAAGAGAAACGGGGCGGGGCCAAGAGATGCACATACCAGCCACTGTCTGAAAAGTTAACCCTGAACAAACATGACAAATGCCTAGTGACAATGCCAAGGTGAAGTCATCGTGCACACACATACATGATCACAACATCACCTAAAAGCAGCTTACCCTCCTTACCAATCAACAAAAGAGTTTTCATCACAATTCTCAGCCCAGTAGTTTCTAACTGTAGCACAAACAGCATCAACAGGCATGGTGAGGAACCTGATTCCAGCCCACTAAGTATCCAGTATTTATATCCAGTATAAGTCCCAGTCAGAGACACACGGAAAATGGGAGAACATTTATATACATGCATACATACACCCATGTGACAGTTTGGAATACGTCAAACTGTGCCAAAATGTATATAGATTCAAACAATAGTTAGCTAATTTTGGGCTCAGACTAACCTGAACAAAATCAGTTTTGGTTTACGTCAAGTCAGACAGCTTGCTAAACAATGACTCAATCTTAGACAGGACACTAGATCAGCCAGTGCAGGCAGACAGGTAGCTACAGCCAGTGCAGGGAGACAGGACGCTAGATCAGCCAGTCCAGGCAGACAGGTAGCTACAGCCAGTGCAGGGAGACAGGACGCTACATCAGTCAGTGCAGGCAGACAGGTAGCTACAGCCAGTGTAGGGGGACAGGACGCTAGATCAGCCAGTGCAGGGGGACAGGACGCTACATCAGCCAGTGCAGGGGGACAGGACGCTACATCAGCCAGTGCAGGGGGACAGGACGCTACATCAGTCAGTGCAGGCAGACAGGTAGCTACAGCCAGTGCAGGGAGACAGGACGCTACATCAGCCAGTGCAGGGAGACAGGACGCTACATCAGCCAGTGCAGGGAGACCGAACACTACAGCCAGTGCCACAAAGGACCAAGGACATCCCAGTGGAGACCTTGAGGCTACACGCTCTCAAGTTCCCATTCATAATGTGATACACTCACATATACACTCATATTTGTAACTGATCTCTGATGTAAAATGAAAATCTACCAGCCTATGATGTGATAACAGGTATTATATACTGATATATATTATTATATAACAGGTTATTGACAACAAATACAGATATAAAGCTTTCCTGCAAGGAATGACATCACAGTAAGTCCTGAATGTTCTGTAGATGTTTTGTGAATTGATCACAGATTATGTTATATATAATCATTTTAAATTAGGTTTTAGTAACACACTGACTCGACAACATGAGTAATATTTTCACATATTATTTGCACAGTAAGCTACAGTACATCCTATTGGATCACTGGGTCTGGGTCTTTAGATACATGGCAGTCACAGGACTTGTGAATCTGTAACATTTAAGGAACCAGTTGTGGAGGTGCTGAATTCCTCTGTTGGCGGAGTACAGTGTGTTTAACAGGGCTCGCACTAATATTCACTATATCAGCATAAATTCTGCAGGATTTACCTGAATTTACTTCCCCTTAAGTGACTTAGTGTCTCTCACTGCAGTCTCTCACTGTAGTGTTCCTCTAGATTGTCTCAGAGTGTCTCTCGCTGTAGTCTCTCACTGTAGTGTCTCAAAGTGTCTCACGGAATGTCAGAAAAGCTGAATAACCTCAGGATTCCAGACACACAGACATGCACACACACACACACACACTTGCATGCACATCTGCACACACACACACACACACAGAAACACACACACACACACACACACACACACACACACACACACAGACCAAGGACAGCCTGTGCACCCACAGACATGGCACCCTTCAACGATGCTGCTTTATCAGTGGGAGTAAATGCAGTGTGAGCCGTTTGTTCAGAACATACCACTCAGGCAGCAAGAAACACACACACGCGCGCGCAAACACACACACATACACACACAAACACACCTCAAACCAGATCTGCCAGCAGAATACAGTTCTGCCAGTGTGTGAGGGGAGTATTTCACTTCTAGGGCCCAGTACAGCAAAGCTGGTCCACACTATACACTAAACATTCAGCACACCGTCCACTAGGCTAACGTGCAGCATGTGAGCCATATAGTCTTAGAGTGGCATTGTTTCTGCTGCAGTCCTGCTCCCAGAGCCTAGCAACAGACCTGCCTGCCTTTTAAAAATAGGTTAGTCCTCACTGTGACCGTCTCAACACCGAGGTTACACACACACACACACACACACACGCACACAAATATACCTACACATACACACAGACACACACGCACACAAATATACCTACCTAAATACATACACACGCACACAAATATACCTACACACACGCGCACACAAATATACTTATCTAAACACACACACACACATACATATACATGCACACAAATACCTACCAAATACCTACACACATACACACACACACAGAGACACACACAGAGATGCACACACAAATATACCTACACACACACAAATATACCTACACACGCAAACACAAATGCATACATAAACATGCACATAAATATACCTACCTACACACACACACACACACACACACACACACCCTACTCCAACCACCACCACTTCCACACCCTCCCTACCCCAACCACCACCACCTCCACACCCACCCTACTCCAACCACCACCACCTCCACACCCACCCTACTCCAACCACCACCACCTCCACACCCACCCTACTCCAACCACCACCACCTCCACACCCTCCCTACTCCAACCACCATACCTCCACACCCTCCCTACTCCAACCACCACCACCTCCACACCCTCCCTATTCCAACCACCACCACCTCCACACCCTCCCTACTCCAACCACCACACCTCCACACCCACCCTACTCCAACCACCACCACCTCCACAACCACCATACTCCAACCACCACCACCTCCACACCCTCCCTACTCCAACCACCACCACCTCCACACCCTCCCTATTCCAACCACCACCACCTCCACACCCATCCTACTCCAACCACCACCACCTCCACACCCACCCTACTTCAACCACCACCACTTCCACACCCTCCCTACTCCAACCACCACCACCTCCACACCCACCCTACTCCAACCACCACCACCTCTACACCCTCCCTACTCCAACCACCACCACCTCCACACCCTCCCTACTCCAACCACCACCACCTCCACACCCTCCCTACTCCAAACACCACCACCTCCACCCTACTCCAACCACCACCACCTCCACACCCGCCCTACTTCAACTACCACCACTTCCACACCCTCCCTACTCCAACCACCACCACCTCCACACCCTCCCTACTTCAACCACCACCACTTCCACACCCTCCCTACTCCAACCACCACCACCTCCACACCCACCCTACTCCAACCACCACCACCTCTACACCCTCCCTACTCCAACCACCACCACCTCCACACCCTCCCTACTCCAACCACCACCACCTCCACACCCTCCCTACTCCAAACACCACCACCTCCACCCTACTCCAACCACCACCACCTCCACACCCACCCTACTTCAACTACCACCACTTCCACACCCTCCCTACTCCAACCACCACCACCTCCACACCCACCCTAATCCAACCACCACCACCTCCACACCCACCATACTCCAACCACCACCACCTCCACACGCGCCCTACTCCCACCACCACCACCTCCACACCCTCCCTACTCCAACCACCACCACCTCCACACCCTCCCTACTCCAACCACCACCACCTCCACACCCTCCCTACTCCAAACACCACCACTTCCACACCCTCCCTACTCCAACCACCACCACCTCCACACCCACCTTACTCCAACCGCCACCACCTCCACACCCTCCCTACTCCAACCACCACCACCTCCACACCCACCCACCCTACTCCAACCACCACCACCTCCACACCCTCCCTACTCCAACCACCACCACCTCCACACCCTCCCTACTCCAACCACCACCACTTCCACACCCTCCCTACTCCAAGCACCACCACCTCCACACCCTCCCTACTCCAACCACCACCACCTCCACACCCTCCCTACTCCAACCACCACCACCTCCACACCCTCCCTATTCCAACCACCACCACCTCCACACCCTCCCTACTCCAAGCACCACCACCTCCACACCCTCCCTACTCCAACCACCACCACCTCCACACCCACCCTACTCCAACCACCACCACCTCCACACCCTCCCTACTCCAACCACCACCACCTCCACACCCTCCCTATTCCAACCACCACCACCTCCACACCCATCCTACTCCAACCACCACCACCTCCACACCCTCCCTACTCCAACCACCACCACCTCCACACCCACCCTACTCCAACCACCACCACTTCCACACCCTCCCTACTCCAAGCACCACCACCTCCACACCCTCCCTACTCCAACCACCACCACCTCCACACCCTCCCTACTCCAACCACCACACCTCCACACCCACCCTACTCCAACCACCACCACTTCCACACCCTCCCTACTCAAACCACCACCACTTCCACACCCTCCCTACTCCAATCACCACCACCTCCACACCCTCCCTACTCCAACCACCACCACCTCCACCTCCACACCCTCCCTACTCCAACCACCATCACCTCCACACCCTCCCTACTCCAACTACCACCACCTCAACACCCACCCTACTCCAACCACCTCCACCTCCACACCCTCCCTACTCCAACCACCACCACCTCCACACCCTCCCTACTCCAACCACCACCACCTCCACACCCACCCTACTCCAACCACCACCACCTCCACACCCTCCCTACTCCAACCACCACCACCTCCACACCCTCCCTACTCCAACCACCATACCTCCACACCCTCCCTACTCCAACCACCACCACCTCCACCCTACTCCAACCACCACCACCTCAACACCCACCCTACTCCAACCACCTCCACCTCCACACCCTCCCTACTCCAACCACCACCACCTCCACACCCTCCCTACTCCAACCACCTCCACCTCCACACCCTCCCTACTCCAACCACCACCACTTCCACACCCTCCCTACTCCAACCACCTCCACCTCCACACCCTCCCTACTCCAACCACCACCACCTCCACACCCTCCCTACTCCAACCACCTCCACCTCCACACCCTCCCTACTCCAACCACCACCACCTCCACACCCTCCCTACTCCAACCACCACCACCACCACCTCCACACCCTCCCTACTCCAACCACCACCACCACCACCTCCACACCCTCCCTACTCCAACCACCACCACCACCACCTCTACACCCTCCCTACTCCAACCACCACCACCACCACCTCCACACCCTCCCTACTCCAACCACCACCACCACCACCTCCACACCCTCCCTACTCCAACCACCACCACCACCACCTCTACACCCTCCCTACTCCAACCACCACCATAATCCACCGCCACTACACGTCAGACTGAACCATTTTCCCCTTCACATCCATGAATATTTCAGCCTCATCTGATCTAAAATTGTCTTTACCTTCCTTTATATTATTCTTCAGTTGCTTTTAAAATAAAATTTTAATGTCGTAGGTGCTGACAGATGAAGCAGAAATACAGATACTTTATATCACCAAACTCTATTAAAGGATTAAATTATGCTATTTGAATCCAATCCTGGCTAATAAATTTCCTGGTCGCAGCATGATCTGAGATTACGTCTGCCATCATGTTTAGACCAAACTCAGATCAGAGACAAAGAGAGAGGGAAGGATGAGGGGATGTGCGCTCTGCCCTCCTGTCAACTCAGAGACAGTTACGGCATGACGTCTGCTGACAGCAGGGTGTGTCTTCTCCAGTCACACACTTACACACGTCACTAGTGACGTACTAAGAGTCCTCGACCCATGGACACATCAAATGACAATACTCATCTCACGCAGTCACACATAAAAGGGGCATCATTTTACTTCTCTCTGTGTGTGTTTATAATAAAATAAAATAATATATTATATTATATTATAATATAATAAAATAAAAAATTAACACTGTCCTAACTGTATCCTTATCACCAGTGCAGTTATGTAATAAAATAAATACTGCTAATTTACAGTACATACCTATGTACAAAATCTCATAGTCTAAATGGTTTGTGTTTATTAATGTTCTCCACACTTTTATATCAGTGATATTTTCAGATTAGCTCAGATTATGGATTAACCTGGATTATGCACATGCATGCGTATCGCTTTCATTTCTTTGTCCTCCCACTGATTCTCATGCACAATCCCACAGTGCCATATCTGTGCTCACAGCTGGCAAGTGGAACTAAAGGATTATACAAGGCACTTCCACAAGCAAATAGATTTCTCCCACTTCAGAAGAAGCGTTAGTTATGATCGCCTCTGTCTGTCCGCCGGGCATTCACAAAAGATGGCTCAAAAATTTCAGTTTTGCTTGTTTTAATAGAGTATTTGAGTGGTGGGTGCGGTGGGATGGACTTGTTCAGTGGCGAGTGGTTGAGGACATGGGTGGGTTGGGCCTGAGGTCTGTGAGTGTGTGTGTGTGTTTTAAAATGGCTCCCTGCTTGTACACTTTTTAAATACTCACAAAAACACAGTAAAGTCAGTCATTTAAAGACTAATTATAACTGTAGAGAAAATAAACATTACATTTAATTACATGTAAGGAAAACAAATATATTAAATATAACATTTAACAACCACATATTACAGCCACAAATGTAACAGCAGTTATTTTATAACAACTGACGCTTTCGTCTGTTTCTGTTTGTTTGAAATTCAGCATCACGTGTCATTTGTGGAGCCGCTAACAGCCCACTAGAGTGATGCCCCTCTGAACACACTAACCCCAGTATTAGACTGCACACACTAACCCCAGTATTAGACTGAACACACTAACCCCAGTATTAGACTGCACACACTAACCCCAGTATTAGACGCAACACACTAACCCCAGTATTAGACGCAACACACTAACCCCAGTATTAGACTGAACACAGCAACTCCAGCATTAGACTGAACACACTAACCCCAGTATTAGACGCAACACACTAACCCTAGTATTAGGCTGAGCACACTAACTACAGTATTAGACTGAACACACTAACCACAGTATTAGACTGAACACACTAACCTCAGTATTATACTGAACACACTAACCCCAGTATTAGACTGAACACACTAACCTCAGTATTATACTGAACACACTAACCCCAGTATTAGACTGAACACATTAACCCCGGTATTAGACTGCACACACTAACCCCAGTATTAGACTGAACACAGCAGCTCCAGCATTAGACTGAACACACTAACCCCAGTATTAGACGCAACACACTAACCCCAGTATTAGGCTGAGCACACTAACCACAGTATTAGACTGAACACACTAACCTCAGTATTATACTGAACACACTAACCCCAGTATTAGACTGAACACATTAACCCCAGTATTAGACTGAACAGCCTAACCCCAGTATTAGACTGAACACACTAACCCCAGTATTACACGGAACACACTAACCCCAGTATTAGACTGAACACAGCAACTCCAGCATTAGATTGAACACACTAACCGCAGTATTAGACGCAACACACTAACCCCAGTATTAGGCTGAGCACACTAACTACAGTATTAAACTGAACACAATAAGCACAGTATTAGACTGAACACACTAACCTCAGTATTATACTGAACACACTAACCCCAGTATTAGACTGAACATATTAACCCCAGTATTAGACTGAACATCCTAACCCCAGTATTAGACTGCACACACTAACCCCAGTATTAGACTGAACACAGCAACTCCAGCATTAGACTGAACACACTAACCCCAGTATTAGACGCAACACACTAACCCCAGTATTAGGCTGAGCACACTAACCCCAGTATTAGACTGAACACACTAACCACAGTATTAGACTGAACACACTAACCCCAGTATTAGACTGCACACACTAACCCCAGTATTAGACGCAACACACTAACCCCAGTATTAGACGCAACACACTAACCCCAGTATTAGACTGAACACAGCAACTCCAGCATTAGACTGAACACACTAACCCCAGTATTAGACGCAACACACTAACCCTAGTATTAGGCTGAGCACACTAACTACAGTATTAGACTGAACACACTAACCACAGTATTAGACTGAACACACTAACCTCAGTATTATACTGAACACACTAACCCCAGTATTAGACTGAACACACTAACCTCAGTGTTATACTGAACACACTAACCCCAGTATTAGACTGAACACATTAACCCCGGTATTAGACTGCACACACTAACCCCAGTATTAGACTGAACACAGCAGCTCCAGCATTAGACTGAACACACTAACCCCAGTATTAGACTGAACACAGCAACCCCAGTATTAGACTGAACACACTAACCCCAGTATTACACGGAACACACTAACCCCAGTATTAGACTGAACACATTAACCCCAGTATTAGACGCAACACACTAACCCCAGTATTAGACTGAACACACTAACCCCAGTATTAGACTGAACACACTAACGCCAGTATTATACTGAACACATTAACCCTAGTATAAGACTGAACACCCTAACCCCAGTATTAGACTGAACACAGCAACCCCAGCATTAGACTGAACACACTAACCCCTGTATTACATGGAACACACTAACCCCAGTATTAGACTGAACACAGCAACCCCAGTATTAGACTGAACACACTAACCCCAGTATTACACGGAACACACTAACCCCAGTATTAGACTGAACACATTAACCCCAGTATTAGACGCAACACACTAACCCCAGTATTACACGGAACACACTAACCCCAGTATTAGACTGAACACAATAACCACAGTATTAGACGGAACACACTAACCCCAGTATTAGACTGAACACACTAACCCCATATTAGATTAAACACACTAACCCCAGTATTAGACTGAACACACTAACCCCATATTATACTGAACACACTAACCACAGTATTCGACTACAGATCAGTACTCATCACTACTGCCCAGACACAGGAAGGGAGCATTTGGAAGTTGTCTATTCCAAGCTGACACAGTGCCTGGACTCTCTTTTCCTGCAATTTACTGTAGTTCACTGTTTTTGATGATGGCACAGAGGTTAAGGGAGCATTTCCTTATAGGACCACTGCATTCTGACTAGAGTTACGGTGGAGCCCTGTGTCATATCATTCCTCTAGTTTAGAATTGTCATTCTGCAGCCTGACCATTAGCTACTGAATTACCAGCCACAATATTAATATGTTACATTGTTTCTAAGATACTAAATTACTAGTTACAGTATTAATATGTTACATTGTTGATTAAGGTTAGGGTTAGTGTTCTAGACACACTATCTAGTGCTCTGGATTGTCTAGATCAGGTGTGTTGGGAACTGGAGTAGGACAGAGTGGATATTGGTCCTCAAAGGCGAACCAGTGTTCTACACTCCCCTTCCCATCAGCTTTCCATCCTGGAGGTGGGAAGTACTAATTAAGCAAGATTTGGAAGAGGGCTGAGGGAGCCAACAACCCTCGCTGTGATCCGGAATGCTGAGGAACCACATATTACCCAGAGGTCTGTTTGATTCAAAGGGAGAAGCACGAGTGGCTCTCAGTGCTGAGCTGGAACCTCTCAGGATGTGCGGCTGGCTACAGCTGTACTTAATTATTCCAGAAGGAATAAGGAAGGCTTACCTCTCCACCTCTGTCTGTCTGACTGTCTCCCTCCACCTCTGTCTGTCTGACTGTCTCTCTGTCTCTGTCTTTCTCTTTATATCTTTCTCTCTCTCTCTCTCTCTCTCTCTCTCTCTCTCTCTCTTTCTCTCTCTCTTTCTCTTTGCCTTTCTCTCTTTCTGGTCTTGTTGATTTTCTTCTCGAAGCAGTAGGCATCCCTTCAGGACAAACTGACCCTTTTTAACGACAGCCACGTTTCTCAACAGGTGTACCAAAATACTATACATGACAAAGCAAAAACCATTTATACCGCCTGGAAGAATCTATATACGGAGATCTCCCCTCGTCCATGAGCGCCGTACGGAGAAGTTTAATAAGCAGTGCACAGTGTCCAGTGTTTAAAACAGACACACAGACACATATTAAATGCTCTGTTAGCAACCCCAGACACGTTAGCAGTATGTCCTTGAAAACGTGTATGATTGGCTGTGCATCTGTGAGGTGTTAGGAGAGTGAGCTGTTGAATGTGGCTTTGAGCAGCAGACAACAATTACACCTGCCCTGGGAGGTCTGGGGAAACCTGACCATGTTGCCATGGCAACAAAAGTACAGCAGAAAGTAGGGGGGGGCGCATTCAGAATGTTTCTTCCTCTGTTGTCCATTGCAGGAAATTTCCCTCAAACAGGCCACAAACACTTTAGCACCACTATAAATGTGCCAATTATGCAACATACACTATGTAAAATATAGAAATAAAAGCCAATATACCAGAGGAGGAAAGACTGCAGAGAAACAGACTGCATTGTGTGACCTGCAAAAATCTCTCTCTCTCTCTCTCTCTCTCTCTCTCTCTCTCAGATGAATTCAGGTGATGGAGATGTCATGGACGTGATGAAGGTGAAGCGCATTCATACACAGTGCAGAGAAGTGGGAGGATCAGAGACTGGGGATCCCTCTCACCAGCACAGCGTTTATGGGAAATGTCATTATGAGATTTATCATTTTATTTAGAAGGATTTATATGGATTTATCAGAGCTGAAACAGTGTCACCCTTCTCTCTTGTCTTATACACCTGTGGGCATAAAAACATTTATCACCTCCTTGAGTTATTGTGTGAATATTGAAAAACTATTTTAAGGCATTCAATGAAAGATTTAGCATAAAGTTGGTATTTACACTAACCCTAACAATAACTAACCGTAACCCTAACCCTAACCATAACCCTAACCTAACCTTAACCCTGTGTGTGTGCATATGTGTGTGTGTGTGTGTGTGTGTGTGTATTTGTGTGTGTGTTTGTTCGTGTGTGTGGGTGTGGGTGTGTGTGTGTGTGTGGGTGTGTGTGTGTGTGTGTGTTGTGCTTGTGTTGTGTGTGCAAGCTTTGTGCATGTTCTATGTACTGTGTGTGTGTTGGGTGTGTGCAGTGTGTGTGTGCTGTCTGTGTGGTGTATGAATGTGTGTGTGTGTGTGTGTGTGTATGTGTGTGTGTGTGTGTGCGCGTGTGTGTGTATACGTTATCTTTTATATCTAGAATAGGGGCAGCTGTAACAACTAAACTGGTTTAAAGACGTTTGATGAATGTATCTCTCATACACAAAACAAACAATTATATATCAACCAAATACAAACAACCTGAACTGAACTATAACTGTTATAATTATGATAGCATAAGAAAGAATGGTCAAAAGGTCAAATGGTCAAAATTTCTTTTTTCAGATTAATCCCCCATTTGCTAATTTCAGTCTAGATAGATCAGAACACACGTCACAAATCCTTTCAGACCATGCTTTAGACTCTCTTAAGTGCCTATTTTAAACCACTTGCTTTCCAAGACAGAATCAGAGCACGTATTTCATAATGCACCAGAACCTGCCAGACTTTTCCCTCTGCCAGACGTTCTTGTGAGAGACAGTATATGGGGATCCACTGTGTGCACCCCCACCCCTCAATCAGCGCCCCCTGTGCGTCTGAGCCATTGGTGACCCAACCGCGCAGCACCAGAGATAAACACAAGCCCAGATCTACAGGAGTTTATAAACCCAAATTAATTGGTTGTTCCGCCCTTAATTAGCTCACACCACACTTATTACTAATCTGTTGTCTGGAGCCCTGCCACATCAGGCCCTGGAATGGGTCCAGCGCTCTGGAGTGGCTGATCCCGGAAGAGCAGAAAAAGTCCCGTTCCGATGAGCCGAGCCAAACAGACACATACCATAAAGCCATCAGTGCTTATTAAAGATGATCGTGCCTGGTCCCCCATGGCCTGGGCAGACTGTTCTGTAATCGGTCCATTCTGATCTCCAACATATTGCTCGTATTTATCAGTAAACAGGGATAGAGGAGCTTTCGTCTGCCTCTGAGTTCCCCTCTTTCTCTCTGCTTTATTTGTTTGTTTTTGTTTCTGCATTCTGTTTGAACAACACACTGTGTTGGACAGAAACAGCAGTGCTACTCCTCAACTCCACACCAACCTCTGAACTCCTCAACTCCACACCAACCCCTGAACTCCTCAACTCCACACCAACCTCTGAACTCCTCAACTCCACACCAACCCCTGAACTCCTCAACTCCACACCAACCCCTGAACTCCTCAACTCCACACCAACCCCTGAACTCCTCAACTCCACACCAACCCCTGAACTCCTCAACTCCACACCAACCTCTGAACTCCTCAACTCCACACCAAACCCTTAAGACATCCAAGTGCTGCCATGTGCATCCTTCTGTCTCATAATTCTAAGTAGTGCTGGTGTTAATAAAGAACACAGTATTGATTCTTGGGGGGGGGGTATTTTATTAAAAATCTTTTTCATAGTACGCTTCTCTCTGAATCTCATATGCTGCTCTTGCCACTGGTGTGGACTGCGGCACATGGACTTGCTCTGATCTGGACATTTGGGACACACCTTTTTGTTTTGTAAATGGACAAACACTTGAATATGGGACTGATTATTTATATTGTTTTATATTTTTAAACATTACTCAGAAAGAGAACAGGAGTTCTAAAGTGAAGCTAACCTTGATATGGTAAAAGAGTTGAATATGTAAACCACTGGCGTCTTTGATGTGAGCCCTACACGCCTTGTTTGGTGATGTATGGACTCCGGGCTGCTGTGTGCAGTGTTGCCGTAGTTTAGCTGGAGATCAGGCGTTCTCCTTGAGCCCTGGCCCAATTTACGTCCAAACCTGGCAGCCCAGGGAGAGACAGAGGTTGGAAGGGAAGGAGGGAGGGAGGGAGAGAGAGAGAAAGAGGGCTGAGAGAGAGGGAGACAGAGTGAAAAGGAGAGAGAGAAAGGAAGAGGGGAAGAAAGAGGGAGAGAGGGATGAGAAAATGAGAGGCAGCGGAACTGCCTGCATCATGCATTTGATTGTGTCGCCTGTTTACAGAAGAAAGATCCTTGCCCCGCCCACTCTCCACGGCAACCAGTTGCCAAAGATCTTTGCCCCGCCCACTCTCTACAGCAACCAGTTGCTGAGTGCTGCCTAGTCTGTCATGAGCATGTCATTCTTGGCTGAACAACGAGCAGTAAATAGCTTATTTCTGTGGTGCTTCTCTATTTCTCTCTCCTTCTCTACCACACTCTCTCGTTTGTGCTCTGCTCAAGGTTGTGCTGACTTTAGTGTGGACACAAATCCACTGTCTCTCCCATAGTGCCTTTGGGTGTCCTCCGTCAAAGCCAGCAGAAGACAGCAGACAAACAGGGATCCGCTGGTCCACGAGCACTGTGAGCGTTTGTGTTATAGCTTCTCTCTGTCCGCCTCCCTGCAGAGTATCAAAGGTTCACCTGCACTGGAGCACTGGAGCAGTGCTCAACGCAGCTTCTACAAATGAATGCCAACATGGAAAAGGCATATGGCACTCTCCAAATAGAGAGTGCAGCGAGCAGCTGGAAAGTGCAGTGAGAAGCTGGAGTATGCAGTGTGCAGCTGGAGTGTGCAGAGTGCAGTTTTCAGTTGGAGAGTGCCGTGCACAGCTGGAGAATGCACATTGAGCAGCTGGACTTAAGAGTGAGCAGCTAAACTGTACAGTGACTATACAAATTCATTTAAATGGAAATTATTGGTGGCCATATTTGCATAATCCAAATTGGAAAGTGAAAAAAATAGTTTTGTTTTGTCTTCTTCCCTTCCCTCCAGTCAGAGGGAAATTGACTTATTCCAGGTCCAAGGATGACACAATGAGACAGGGCTTGAGTAGGACATGTCACTGACAGTGACCAAGTCCTCATAAAGCAGCAAGAAATGTCTCTCCATGCTCATGAGTGCAAGATGGGAGAGCTTCTGGAGAATGAGGGATCTCCTATTGCCAATAGGTTTCCTGTCACTATGGTTCCACAGTTAATTGCTCATTCTAGCACTGAAAAGACAAAGATATTGTCTACTGAGTCCTTTGACTTTGGGGACTCCCCAGTGCCAGAAGAGGGCAAACAATGTCTCTGTGAGAAGATGATGGACATAGAAGTGTTTTCTTGTCTTGACTGGTACATGGTCCATTCTAAAATACCATAGATGAGATCAGACTGAGATCAAACTTACTGAATCAAAATCCTCCAGGGAAAGAGCAAACATCTTAAAAGAGCTTGAAGAGACTGGTATCATTTCTGAATAGTGATAGTGAGAATGTGTATATATTACCAGATTCTCAAAAAATGAACCTTACCAGAACCTTCCCAGACCAGTACATTGCCACAATAACAAAGGATGCTTTCCACTGCTTGTGTACTTGAGAAGTGGCTACTACCAAATTACTATGATGCAAATAAAGACAAAACTTTGCCCATTAGGTTCTTACCAATCTGAAAACATTTCAGGGGATGATAGAGCAGACAATCAGAGATGTGAATACCTTTCTTAAGGTGTTAGCATGTCTGGATGGTCTAATTGTTTTTGAGCACAGAAACATTACTGGATGTTCTTGACCATGTGAGAGCAGAAGGTCTAAACATGTCCCTGGATAAGGGTCAGTTCAGCAGGGCATCAGGCATCTTTTGTTGCTCACATTGTGTCATGGGATAGTCACTGATTCAGCAACTGTCCTGCCCTACGCTAAAGCTTAATACAACTCAGGGTCTTTCTGGGATTTTGTAGATATTGCCATCACTTTGTGTTATTATACATCTCACTCCTGTCCAGAAACAGAAAGTGGGAAGTCCAGTCCAAGTAGGATTACTCACAGAGGAGAAGGCCTGTTTCCCTGTGCATTACATTATCATGGTGTTAGCATGGTGTTATCATGGTATTAGCATGGTGTTATTGTGGTGTTATCAAGGTGGTGTTAGCATGGTGTGGTCATGGTGCTGTCATAGTGGTGTTATCATGGTGATGTTATTATGTTGTTATCATGGTGGTGTTAGCATGGTGTTATGATGGTGGTGTTATCATGGTGTTATGATGTTAGCATGGTGGTGTTATCATGGTGTTATCATGGTGCTATTATCATGGTGTTATCATGGTTGTGTTAACATGGTGGTATTATCATGGTGTTATCATGGTAGTGTTATCATGGTGGCGTTATCATGGTGGTGTTAACATGGTGTTATCATGGTTGTGAAATGGTGGTGTTAACATGGTGGTATTACCATGGTGTTATCATGGTGATGTTAACATGGTGGTATTATCATGGTATTATCATGGTGGTATTATCATGGTGTTATCATGGTGTTATCATGGTGGTGTTATCATGGTGATATGATGGTGGTGTTAACATGGTGGTATTATCATGGTGTTATCATGGTGGTGTTATCATAGTGTTATCATGGTGGTGTTAACATGGTGGTATTATCATGGTGTTATCATGGTGGTGTTAACATGGTGGTGTTATCATGGTGGTATTATCATGGTGTTATCATGGTGGTGTTATCATAGTGTTATCATGTGGGTGTTAACATGGTGGTATTATCATGGTGTTATCATGGTGTTATCATGGTGGTGTTAACATGGTGGTGTTATCATGGTGGTACTATCATGGTGTTATCATGGTGGTGTTATCATAGTGTTATCATGGTGGTGTTAACATGGTAGTGTTATCATGGTGTTATCATGGTGGTGTTGTCATGGTGGTGTTATCATGGTGGTGTTATCATGGTTTTGTTGTCATAATGTTATCGTGGTGGTGGGTCTGGTCAGAATCTAACTTGAACATTCATCATTTCACTGTGATTGATGTTCTTAGACAATCAGCAATAACTCCTAGAGAACTTGGCTAATTAGGTGTCTGAAGTGCTGCTGTGTACTTTGTGTTCTGTGTTTAGCGAATCATTTGGACATACAGAGGCCGCTGCCCAGTCATTACGACTGTGTTTCACGAATCTCTGGGCTGTGTGAGTACCCTCTCGCTACTGTGCTATGGGGGATGCACCTGTTTCTCTGTGCAATCCATGTCAGTATCAGTATAATTTTATGTTAAAGGTTATTAATGTTATGGTATCGTTTATATTATTTATGTTAAAGGTTATTAATGTTATTATGTTGTTTATATTATTTATGTTAAAGGTTATTAATGTTATGATGTTGTTTCTTTTATTTATGTTAAAGGTTATTAATGTTATTATGTTGTTTATATTATTTATGTTAAAGGTTATTAATGTTATGATGTTTGTATTATTTATGTTAAAGGTTATTAATTTTATGATGTATGTTGTTTATATTATTTATGTTAAAGGTCATTAATGTTATGATGTGTGATATTTATATTGTTGTTGTTATTATTATTATTATTATTAGATTGGGCTTCAGAGTATGTTATTATTTAGGTTTTTGCTCTTGTTACTGTTCTTACTGTTTAACACTAGTTCCCTTAAGCAACTATTAAATACAAAAATCACTTTTAATCCATTATTCATGATTTGTTTTGTGTCTGATTAATAAGGATATTTCAATCATAGGATCTTCCACTTTTCTCAACAAACCTGTGTTTAAATAAATAATTTTGTTATTCCTAAAAATTTTGGGTTTGCTTGGTTATTAAAATCATAATGGAACTTGGAACAATTTATCCTATATTTTGTAGTTCTATTTAAAAGTGGAACAGTTAAATTTCTCAGCCATTTTAACCTCCACCACTGATGGACCTTACTGTTTTCTTTTTCTTTTTTTTGTGTATCTTTTATGAAATGTCAATTACATAAATGTATTAGGCAACTTTAAGAAGGGGAAGCCCAGTGCAGAAGGTAGAAGACTGGTGTGGAGGATTATGGTTAAAGGCCAAAGCATATTGCTCTCAAATGCACAGGGCTGTGATGCTTCTACAGCCAATGTGAACCCATAGCATGTTGACCATGTTGCTGAGTGAACATTCAAACTCCATGTTTGTGCTGGAGTCTGTTCGGCCAGCAAGGCAGCATTTTGCTTTCATCTGCTGTTTACGTCCTCTTTACGGAGCACATCAATGCCCATATTTCATCACTCAAGTCAGCGCAACAAACCAGATCAAATGGTTGAGTCTGTGAACAAAAGCACAAAGGCTAGCAAATAAATGTGGCAAACAGAGAGAGAGAGAGAGATCCTCCATCCTGCTTTCTTTCCATATTCAGGTCCTGGGCCACTCCCTAGCCTGGCGCGATGCGGTGTGCAGGAAACTCGAAACAGAAAGCACATGCATCCCTTTCATCTCTTCATTAGTGCGGTCAATTGTTTATCAAAAGCCCAGGAGGGCGAGGGAGGGGTGGGGGAGGGGTGGGGGAGGGGTGGGGGGGGCGCGTGGCCGTGAATTCGAAAGCACCCGTCGCAGTCTGTTTTAAAATGCATGACAGGTTAATGGTAAGTTAGCAAAATCATTAGGCCCCGTTCATTCACATTTAAAACAGCCTCTGCTTCAAATGACTACTAAACAGTCCTTATATTGAGAGGTAATTCATATTGTAATTATATTTTCAATCACAGTTCATTAATTAAGACAACCCCGACTATGTAATTATGCATTTCATCTTCTCCATGATGTGCAGAAAATCCCCAGTCTCAGAGGGACCGTACAGCCGTACACCTTGTGGTGTCCAGCACAAATGCTGATTTATGCAAGTGGAATGGGGGGACATCTCTTTGTGCTACATGTACATCTGCAGAACATCCAGCATGCATTGTTATCTTGGATATTCCAGAGAAAAAGATAAATTGGTTTATTCATCAGTTAGAGGCAAAAAAGCTAACAATGGGTTAGGTCTCTTAAATCTGTGTGTGTGTGTGGGTGTGTGTGCGTGCATGTATGTGTGTGTGTATGCGCACCTTGCATAATCATAAAAAATATCCCAACAGGCTCCAGGAATAACAATATCAATTCCAGTCCAAAAGACCACAACCCCAGGAACAGATAAAACTGCACCGCAGTGTGACCTCCCACTGGAAGGGTGAGACAGGAGATATAGAGATAAATATACACATACACACACATATTGGAGCATTTTGGAGCAAAGGAGCAAGACACAATTAATACACAAAAAAGCACAGGAGTGAAATGAGGAATAAGTAACAAAAGTAAAGGTGAAGGAGAGATTGAGTAAATAGTCTTGAGCTCGTGGGCTTGTGGGACAAGTTCTCATAGATGAGAAGGTCAATGTGAAGCACTGATGAGACGGAACTGTGGGCTACAATAAGGAGGAAGGGAGGAGGAGCAGGTGTGAGTGACAATAAACAAATAGGTGATTGTGATCGTGGTTGTGTGTCGTGATTGGTGGAGGGACTGGTGATTGACGGACTGGAGGTGTCTGGCTGGAGGAGGGGGAATGGGGCTGTGTGAGTTTGGTTGGGGGTGGGACAGAGTGTGACAGTACCAACTAGCCACCCCCCCCCCCCCCCATCTCTCCAAAGGCCCACCGAGAACTGGGAGTGGGATGACAAGGACAACAAGCCGTGGGCCTAGAAGGATGGGCACGATGGAAGGATGCCACCATGTCTGGGTTCTTCGAGTCCATACCCCTCCCAGTCCAGTAGAGCCCTCACTGCATAAGTTGGTTCACCTCCTATGTTGTGAGGAGAAGGAGGACCAGAGACAGCAGACCTGCACTGTAGGGTTTTTGCAGCAGAAACATGACCTGGCATGTGACTTTGTTCCTTGATGGTGTATGAGCCAAAACACCTGGGGCTAAGCTTACCACTGGGACCTGTCCTGCTGTCCTTGGTGGCCACCCACACTCAATCTCCCGGTGGGTAAATGGGCATCTTTCTTCTTCCTCGATCGATCTTCCTCATAGGAAGCATAGGATGCAATGACACATTCCAGGCAGTGATGGGTCTCCTCCTAGACTCGCAACACTCAAAACCATTCCTGTATAGAAAGGTTACTTGAGGTTGATGGGTTCCATAGATACAGAGGAGGATGATACCCCAGTACACATTCAAAAGGCCTGTGGAGGTAGGACAGGGAGTTCTGGGTGTCTTTGGCCAGGGTAGGCAGATGCTGTTGGGCTGCTAATGGCAGTGCAATCTCACAAATGTACACAGCTCTTGAGTTAATCTTTCCACTTTCCCGCTGGACTGTGGATGGAAGCCTTAAGTTAAGCTCACCATGACGTTTAGTTTCTCCATGAACTCCCTCCAAACTCTGGAGGTGAACTGAAGGCCTCTGTCCGATACGTGCCCTCGGGTAACCCAAACTGCTGGAAGACATGCTGGTAAAGGACTGTAAACCAATTGACAATGGATAGAATGGTGGTATTACCTTCCAATTTCAGGAGATCAGTAACAAAGTCTACGGTGACTCCAGGATGTTTCTGGTGCAGGCAATGGCAGTAGTTTCCCTGCAAGGCTGGGTACATGGTACCTTGATTCTCATGCAGACAGGGTGTGACTTCACATATTTGACCACAAGTAGTGTGCAGCTAATAGCAGGCAGAGACTGGATGTCCTGTTCCTAGGGAGATGTGTGCCCCGGTAATTGAGGAACAGCACTGCTCTGGAAGGTTCAACATGTTGGGAGGATAGCCAGGATGGGTGAGCCTGTGATATACCCAGTCGAGGACCCATCCAGGAAGCAAGAGGAGGGTAGGATGGACTCCTGGCTAGTAGGTATTGCCTCATGGGCTGTTAGGTATTGCCTCAGGGTCAAAATGGCAAGAGAGACCATGAGCCTTCACATTCTTAGACCTGGGTTGGTAAGCAATGGTGAAGTTGAACCTAGAAAAGAACACCAACCAGCGGGCCTGATGAGAGTTAAGGCACTTTGCGGTCTGAAGGTACTGGAGATTTTTGTGGTCTGTTATCACAACAAATGGGGATTGAGATAGTGCCTCCATTCCTCAAAGATCAGTTTGATTATCAGGAGCTCCCTGGTCCCAATGCTATAATTCCTCTCAGCAGGTGACAACTTCCATTTAGGGTTGGTTCCAGAGTGTTGGGAGAGAACTGCTCCCACTCCTGCACCTGAAGCATCTACCTCAACAACGAATAGCCTGGTAGGATCAGGATGCTGCCAGATGTGGCAGTGGTGGACGCCTCCTTCAACCCAGTGAAAGCCTCTTCTGGGCCTATAAAAATTTGCAAACCCGAAGAAACGCTGAAAGTCATGGCAACACTGGGGGTGTGGCCACTGGGTTACAGTCTGTACCTTGCTGCTTTGCATATGCATGCAGGAGTCTGTTGTGAGGTAGTCAAGGAAACTAACCTCATGCAGATGGAGTTCACGCTTCTCCAATTTGCAGTAAAGGCGATTCTAGAGAAGTGTGTGCCGGACCCTACGTACATTGCAGACATGTTGGTCGAGGGAGGGGGAACAGATCAGGATGTTGTCAATATAAGCGACGAGGCGTGTACCCAAAGACTCCTGTAACACCTCATTAATGAACACTTGAAACACAAAAGGTGTCATGCCTAGGCCGTATGGTAGAACAAGATACTCATAGAGGCTTGATGTGGTACTGAATGCAATTTTCCATTCATAACCTTCTTTAATCCTGATCAGATTGTAGGCCTGCGTAGATCCAACCTGGTGAAGTACTTGGTCCCTCTGAGCTGCTCTGAAGCTGCAGGGAGTATGGACAGAGGATGGGGTACTTCAACAAAAGGGTGTTTAGGCCCCAGCAGTCTACACAAGAACTTAGTCCTCTGTCCTTTTTCTGGATGAAAAAGATGGTGGGTGAAGCGGGGGAGGTGGGGGGTCGCATGTAACCCTGAGATAGAGCCTGACTAACACACTGTACTATTATGGCTGCTTCCTCCTCCTATAATAGATAAACATTACAGCATGAAGGCAAACATCAACTGCCAGGCAAACGGAACAGTCTGTAGGTCTGCGGGGAGGAAGCTGAGTGACCTGGACATGACTGAATACTTCAGACAGATCCTTGTAGAGAGCTGGGACATCGAGGGCTGTACTAGCACTGGGGGACTCAGTGGTAGTGGACCAGTGGGGAATGACTGGACATTGTAGACAGTGGATTTGACAACTGGGGGACCACTTGATAATCTTCTCATCAGACCAGGAGATGAGGGAATTATGTGTATGTAACCAGAGGAAACCTTAAATGATGTGTGAGTGTATCAAAAATTTAAAAAAGAGAGTTGCTCATGGTGAGTTGCGTGAACTTGCAGTTGTTCTATGGGTGTCTGCTGTGTGATGTAGCCTATTCCCACATGACCTCCATCAAGTGCTGCACCACCAGACGTGAAGAAAGTGGCAGGATGTCAATGCCCATCTCCTCAGCCAGGCCTCGATCCATTAAATTCCCCACTGTGCCAGAGTCGGTAAGGGCTGAAATGGAGAGAGAGTGGCCCTCGTGTGTTACATAGCACGGCAAAGAGAAAGAGAAGGGAGAGGTGTGTGGCTTGTTGCCACTCACCTTTTGACCAGTTGGACCTCTCTTTGCTGAGAAAGGGCAGCGAACGCAGGCAGAGAGGTCATGATCAGCTCCTCCACAGTAGGGGCACAGATGTTTCACTCATACATTCTGTTCCTCAGGAGACAGGCTGGCTCCACCCAGCTGCATGGGTCCTTAGCTCCACCCAGCTGCATGGGTCCTCAGCTCCACCCAGCTGCATGGGCTCAGCATGGGGCAGTTGGTCTCACACTGGTGATGTATTCTTTTTGGAGGAGATTGGCGAGCGACGTTTCTCCTGAAGAAGATGGTCCAGGGAGATGGCTTGTTCAACCACCTTATTGAGAGTTCAGGTTCCTAAGACCCTCCACATATACATCCACCAGAACATCCTCATTCCTACCTGAGAGAGGACTCCTGGCTTTAGATGTAGCTGACTCTATCACATGCCCTACCCTGCAGGAGCTGGAGGAACTCTGGGTAGATGTACTGCAGAGGAGAGTCACTGATGCTAATGACAGCATCCAAGCCTTTGCCTTTCCCGTGATCCAGCTGATAATCAACGCTATCTTGGCATGGTCAGGTATGTGTGACTGATGGGTGAAATATAGTTCACACTAAACTATAAACTCTTCACATTCATCTGGATTACCACTGTAAACCTCCAGAGAAGTGACATGGTAAAAGCGATTCCCACTAGTGTGAGAGGAAGCATCATTATCAGTTGGTACTAGCTGGACTCATGGAGAGGACCTCCACACCAGCCTGTCAACACTGGCATGAAGTTGCCCAGCTCCTGTGCCTGGTCATGTTCTGTTACTTCCTGATGAGGTAACCATGGAGGCTAACACCATGGACGCTAACACCATGGAGAGTAATAGCTTCAGCCAGGGAGACTTCACTCACTGTGCTTCCTGAGTTCAGCTTCACGTTCTGTGACGTTTTAGAGTGAAGGAGTGATGTGTGAGTGAGAGACAAAAAAAGGAATTTTAATCAGAAAATAAACACAGGAGTGAACTGAGGTCAAAAATGTAACAGAAATAAATAACAAAAATAAAGGTGAAGGAGAGATTGAATAAATAGTCGAGCTCGTGGGCTTGTGGGACAAGTTCTCATAGATGAGAAGGTCAATGTGAAGCTCTGATGAGACGGAACTGTGGGCTACAATAAGGAGGAAGGGAGGAGGAGCAGGTGTGAGTGACAATAAACAAATAGGTGATTGTGATCGTGGTTGTGTGTTGTGATTGGTAGAGGGACTGGTGATTGACGGGCTGGAAGTGTCTGATTGGCTGGAGGAGGGGGAATGGGGCTGTGTGAGTGATAGTCTGTGTGCATGTTTGGTTGGGGTGGGACAGAGCATGGCACCTTTAAATTGTGGCTGCCACCACCAGAATGGGGAGCGGAAAGGAGTGTGTTAAAGAGTGTGGTGAGGAGTGTGGTGAGGAGTGTGGTCAGGAGTGTGTTGAAGCGTGTGGTCAGGAGATCGGTGAGGAGTGTGTTGAAGTGTGCGGTGAGGAGATCGATGAAGAGTGTGGTGAGGACTCCCAGGATGTCGAGTGCCTTAGCATTACTTAGTTTAAAAATGTAAAGTTTAATGTCACTGTTTAAAAAGCTGAATTGTGTGTATGCCTTGGCTATTGTTAAACAGTTGTTTTTAGTTTAACTAGCGTGTAACCGGCTTCATGTCGTGTTTAATATGTTGCTCTCCTGCCCTCACCTCCCCTGTTAGTCCTTTTCCTGTTGCTGTTTGCGTTGTTTAATAGATGATGGTTTTCTCCAAAGAGGAAATAGCACTTCGTTATTCTTCTTCTGCATCAAAGTCACAATATATTTTTATAAACACATGCTGAACAGATGTGGAGGAACTCCTAAGCATCTAGCATACATTCTGGAAAGGAATACAAGGTGATTGTGTAAGTGTCAGAACCCCTCTTCGATGAGAATGGGTGTGGGACCCTGGCCAAGCCTAGTGGGTTTGAGCAGTGTCAGAAAAACCACAACGAACCTTTCACTGGACTGGAGACACAAGCAAGCACACCACACCTGACACACAGGCAGAATAAAATTCATTTTTGTTTCACTAATAGAGCTGAGGCTATCACCATGGACATGACACCTCTCTCATACTGGTGTCACACTGGTGTCATACTGGTGTCATAACGATGTCACAGACATGTCATACTGGTGGCATACTGGTGTCATACTGGTGTCACACAGGTGTCATACCAGTGGCATACTGGTGCCACATTGATGTCATACTGGTGTCATACTCACCATGCTGTATGCAGAGGCAAAGCATAAGACAGCTAAAATCCTGAAGGACAAAATTCCAAAGCTACAAATCTGATATTTGTCTACCAGCTGCAGTGATATTTGTTTATATGCTATAGTGATATTTGTTTATACACTAAGGTGATATTTGTTTGTACGCTAAGGTAATATGGTAAGCTAAGGTGATATTTGTTTATACACTAAGGTGATATTTGTTTGTATGCTAAGGTGATATGCTAAGATAAGGTGATATTTGTTTATTCACTAAAATGATATGCTAAACTAAGGTGATTTTTTTTGTATGCTATGGTATACGTAGAGGGAAAATGCTGAATCTGACTCTGAAAGTCATGTACCAGCATCTAATGCCCTCCCAGATTAATCACGATCAGATGTATTAACTGTCAATGTCTTCAGAAAATCAGCAAGATGACCACATTAAGAGCAGAAACGTCCACTGATATCTGCACTGCTGAATAGGAGACCCCACAGACAAAGGGAATTAAGTGTTCTGGATCTAAACATCTGTTAGTGGGCATACTGGTTCTGAACCAAAGCATCTTTTACTGGGCATACTGGTTCTGAACGTAATTATCTGTTATCGGGCATATTGGTTGCGAAACTAATCATCTGTTGTTTTGGCATAATGGTTGGATTCCCCTTCCTAAGCAAAAATGGGTAATATAACCAATCCATAATAACATGGTATTTTCATAATACATAAGAAATGTTCCGATATTTTTCTTTACGAGGTAAAAGGGTACAATCCCATTTACCAAAATTTTTATGATAATTTTGCTTTTCACTTGCAAATGATCAAAAAGATCAAGACTATAAGTCTGTGTTAAATCTATTGATGATTTAACTTTCAAGGGTGAACACTCGATCAAAGGTGAGTTATTAAGGGAAATACTACAGAGTGCTACATGTTATTGTCATAAAGATGAATCCCTCACACACCTCATGATGGTACTCACAGGTCTAATCATCATTGAACTAGACTGCAACTGAGAAATTTGAAATCAGGACAAGTAGAACGGCCTCCAGAACACCAACGGGCTTCTCCAGAACACCAATGGGTCAGCAGGCACCTACAGAACATCAGTGGGTACCTACAGTGCTGAGAAGACACTAATTATTCTATTACCAAGATCTTTCTTCACTGGTATTTGCACCACAGCATAGTGCCATGTGAACATGTTCAAATTCACATTACTTGATATATTTCATTTCTTTCTTTCTTTCTTTCTTTCTTTCTTTCTTTCTTTCTTTATTTATTTATTTATTTATTTATTTATTTATTTTCCAGTCGCCATCCACAACCGCTATGAAACTCAGACTTCTCAACTCTCAGACTTCAAAAGTTTGGTTTCCTTTGATGTCATCGTCCACATAAGCACCATACTGTGCATCCAGTGCTATGAGTCAGACACTGCTGAGATCTAGAAGCTGGCTTATCCACCGCTGCCTGCAGGACCAGCAACGCTTTGATCAAGCCGTAGAATTCACATGGCGCAGGTACATATCTCCTGCAGCTCACCAGGTCAGAAGAGGTGTTACTCACACCAAGGTCGTCCCTTCACCTTCTCTGGAGGACAGATACTATATTGTCCACAGCTGTCCTGGGTAAGACTATTTGCCGAACTCTGGAAGTCTCATGCAGTTTAACACCTCATGCTAAAATACTGTGTGTCATGTTATTAAAAAAGGGACAAATATTCCAGTAAATATTCCTCGTGCAGTTACCACCCCTCCAACCACAGTTTGCTCACATTTATGAGTGTTCCCCTTAAGGAACCATGACTGGAGTGTCCAAACCATCTCCAGTTGAGATGATACACCATGAGTTGAATGCCAGTCAAACACTAAAGCTTCCCATCCAATAAAGTCCAGCATGGCACCAGCTAAAGCTCAGTAAACCACAAAGACAATGACTGCTAGTGACAGGCATGCACTGGAGGTTGAATGGGTAGAGAGCATGCAGAGCTGAAGAGACCTAAGACCTGAAGAAGCTTTGGGTTCCAGAGCAACAAAAAACATTATGACTGTGATCTACATCACTGCATCACTGTGATCTGCATCACTGCATCACTGTGATCTGCATCACTGCATCATTGTGATCTACATCACTGCATAACTGTGATCTGCATCACTGCATCACTGTGATCTACATCACTGCATCACTGTGATCTACATCACTGCATAACTGTGATCTGCATCACTGCATAACTGTGATCTGCATCACTGCATCACTGTGATCTACATCACTGTATCAAATGTCCAAACACTTCTCCTTTCGGGCCTTATCACCTAATTAAAGCATGCGAATATAGACTTCACCTTCATGTCTACACATGTATCTATAGACCTCACCTTCATGTCTACATATGTATATACATATTGACCTTACCTTCATGTCTACACACACACATACACACACACACACACACACACACACACACACACACACACACACACACACACACACACACACATATATATATATATATATATATATATATATATATATATATATATATATATATATATATATATATATATATATATACCTCAGCTTCATGTCTACACATGTATATATAGATCTCACCTTCATGTCTACACATGTATATACATATAGACCTACACATGTATATATAGACCTCATCTTCATGTCTACACATGTCTGCCTCAGTTTCTACTGAGGTAATAGAGGTTGACTACAGGTAGTCAAAAACAAACACACACACAAACAAACAAACAACAACGGCAATGTCCAATAATTCCCAGTCTGCAGTAGAAGGTCAGTACTGTGAGCTCTTACCTGAGACGATTGTGACAGTGTCTTTCTCCCACGAGACAACCGAGACATACTCCTCCACCGAGGCCGGGATAATGCACTTGAAGACAGCTGTATTGCCTCTCATGACTCTCTGGTCCGCCACACGAACCGTGTACGGCTCCCGAAATACTGCATGCAGAGGAGACACACACTTCATATATGACACGTGATATTCAGTATTATTCTTACACTATCGTGATGTAATTAGATGACAGAATTAGATTTCCTTTGGTAAATTAGCTTTCTATATTTGAAGCTAAAATCTGACAATGAAAATATTTGCTTCTTGGTAGAGGTTGTTGAAAGGGTAAACAGAAAAAAACCAAACAAACAAAAAAACTGTGACCCAAATTCCAGCATTGTCTTCTTTCTGCATGACTAACTCGCATACAGAGCCATTAATATTTAAGTATTTCTCATCCATCTCTCCTACACCTATCAGCAGAAGCACAACTCAACACATCATGCTTCTGTAAACATATTATTCCACTCAGCAAGGGAGAAGACGTCCCCGCTCACCGGCCTTAATGTGCAAGTCTTGGCTCCTGATCTTCCCTGATGGATTCTCGGCGGTGCAGTAGTATGTGTTGTCATTGATTAGGTTACTAAAACTGGAGGGGAGGAAGCCGTAGATCTGCAGGGTGCCGTTGGGGTGGACGTGCCTGATGCCTGGCACATCGTAGATCTCCTCACCCGTGGCCAGGTACCAGCGCAGCACGGCAGGGGGCACAGCTGCAGCGGGACAGGGCACCAGTGCCCCTGTGGTGCTGGAGAACACTACCTCTTGCAGAGATGCATTGACAAAATATAAGCTGGAATGTAGATCTTCACCAAAAACTGTGGAGAAGAGAGAAAGGTACAGACAGAGAACAGGAGAGGTTAACATATGAGGGAATACTGCGCCAGAAGACCACAGTGCAGAGTCGTCATGGTTCAGTGTGTCAGTAATGAAACACGCAGTGTAAAGTTCCTCTGTGGAAATCCCAGTTTGTGAACACATCCCTGTGAATCAGCTGTGAGCTTTAGATGTGTGTAATTAGGAACACAATCACCGTCTGCCCATCCTGTCTCACAGCTTAATACTGTTTTTTAGAAGTCATTTCAAATACACCAAAGATCCATGTGACCTCAAGAGAACGTGCATATGTCCACTTTTACACATGACCCCAGGAGGATGTTCATGTGCCCTGTTAGCAGCCAGACACCTCTGCTGGTAACTCTGGGACATGGTTTAGTGTTTACACAGTGCCTTTATGTAGCACCTCACTATGACACTTTTGAAAGCCACTGTATGGTGGTCGAGGTAACACCATCAACTGAATCCAGCCAGAAATGAGCTCATCAGTTAGGGCAGTTAGAGTGATATATTCTTGGCTTAGATCCAAACAGCAGCCATCCTGCCCCGTGTGCTCCTGAGCAGCTATGGGACAGTCTTACGGGGACAGACTGCAGGAGTCCTGCTCCCGGCCTGCTAGTCCCGAGCTGCTGCATGTTCACGAGACGCTGAGTGGAGATGCTGTGGTGCATCTGTGGGAGTGGGGCCTTGGCTGAGACGCCTGGCTCTGCTCTCTGGGGACAGAGAATTTTAGCACTTCATACATTTCTAACAAGGTTTCAAATTGCAGAGGTTCCAGCCTCTCTGTAGTTCAGCTGGCTGCTCCCACTCACAAAGCATGAAACACAGACACACACACACACACACGTACACACACACACACACACACATGCACACAGACACACACGCGCACAAACGCACACACACACATGCACGCACACACGCGCACAAACACACACACACACACACACACCAAGCAAACTGATATGCAAGCAAAAGGAAATTGTAAACAGTACCACTTCATATTATAATCTTCCCTCATGTGGCAATTCAAAGCATATGGTGATATCTGTAAAGTTTCACACAGGGGTACAATAATGACAACAGTTCTTACCAACTGTTGGCAGTAGGAACTTATTAATGGTAATGAACACTGCTCATCATTCACTAGTTCTGGCATAAAGGAACAATTACTGAAGAAAATAACTGTACCAAGAGCTCCATATATTTCATCCTCAAATCTGAAGCTTGAAATGAGCCCATCTGTATATTTGAATAATCCCTGAATTCCTTGGGAAAGGAGGAAGCCATGAATATTCCCACAGGCTGTGGTTAGTCTCACCTGATTTGTTGAAAACAGCATAGAAACACATTCGTACAGATATTACACACAAACATTAATACAGATAAAATCTAAAATCTACATCTAAAATGGCCAATGCATAATTTACACATGCTTTAGTGAACATGGCATGATTCTTACATTCATAAATGCTGTAGGTCACTTTTTTAAATGACACAGTACAGATTAAATGTCTTTAAGGTAATGGGTCACACCTCCTAAATGAACAGGCAGAAGGACCCAGTAAATCCCGGAAGCACAACTGCACCCATTTCTTAAAGCGCTCACTTTGCTCAGTGGCCTGAGGATAAACTTAGAATTGACATCATTTTTCATGTGCGGAGCCATAAAGACGCATAAGTGATACTGTTTAATAATGCACCGGACGCATTCATAATTAACCACGTTTTTTCCCTCCACTTTTTGCTCCAGATAGGCATTTAAAACCATGCTGTATTCAATACTCATCTGACCTAAGTGTACAACTTAGGTCACTGTTTCTTCTGTGAGATGACACGTAAGTTTTATAATGCACGAGCCATATGCACAGGCTCTGTTGAACCTTGTTCAGAACCACAACACCCAAGGCTCGCATTCTACAGCTAAAGGACAAGGGCTAGCAGCAAACCAAGGTGAGAAGAACCCTCAGAGGAACCCTGGTGGAGCTGAAATGCATGCACACATACCCAATCTCTCTCTCTCTCTCTCTCTCTCTCTCTCTCTCTCTCTCTCTCTCTCTCTCTCTCTCTCTCTCACACATGCATACACACACACACACACACACACACACACACACACACCCGATCACCCCCCCACCAATATTTTAATATATACACACTGATTATAATTATTATTATTATAATTATTATTATTTAATATATGCACACTGATTATAATGTCAGGTGTTTGACTGTATAAACTTGGTGCATTGACACTGCGCTAACAGAAAAAGAGTCTTAATCAATAAATTATAACCCAGGTACTGCCCAGGTGTCCAATGTAACAGTGAGACTGAATATAACTGAAACACAAAGGCTGATTTAAAAAAAACATTAGATCTTCAGAAATCCGTCATCGAGCTCATTTCCAATGAACCGTTAGGTGTTTCCTAAAACCCCTTAAACCTTTTAACTAGTCTGCTGGAGCTGCCTTCTGTCTTCTCTCCAATGCTACGTGTGCATATTGACATACGGAAAAGCTGTCCTACACCAGGGATGTGGATGTAGAATTCCCAGTCTAGGAGTCTCTGAATCAAAGCATTTTTTCCACAGCACCTGGGGCACAAGAAGAAGGGCTGGCTTTGAACAGACACCTGAGGAAGAGTTGAAGGCCAGTGGCTACGTTGGCCTGCCTGCATCCAGCTGAACTCAAAGTGAATATCCAGCCAGTGTTTAAGTCTAGAACTCACTCCCAGCACTTCACCACAGGAATTATGATCAAAGGGAGCTGGAGATCAGGGTTATATGCTGCTTATGTGTGCTCAGAGGTTCAGCAGTGTGCACTCATTTGGTACAAATATTGAAGATGAGAAAAATGGTTTGCAGAGAAAGAAATATGCAAAATGCAGCGCATAATAAAACGGATTTAAAAGTAAGCCGTTAAATTAAAAAATCATTTGAAGGCCTATTTAGCAGTTTGTGTTTCGCCTGAGTAATCCAAACCACTTGTCTTCATCAGCTGCCTCTGTCTGAACAGCCATCACAAGCTGCTTTCCAAGTCACTGATGCACTTAATTTAAATACATGTGCAGTCAATACTAACATGGCAGACACAATGACTGTGCGATTCCTATATGCCATTTTAAAAGCTATCCTCTTAATGTAATGTAGACACATTCCCAGTCCAACAGTAATGGGAAGCTAACGAGTGCGCAACGCAGTGTTTCCTTGACAGCTCTGCTGTGATTTGAGCTGATTCTGACATGTTGCCAGCGTTGGGCTTCGTTGAAGGGCAGCATATTCAGGGCAACACTCTACTGCCGCTCTGCTGGCTGTGTTAGCTATGGCAGGCTGGGCATTGCTGTGTTGGCTGCAGCATTCTGGGTGTTGAGGGGAGAAATCTGCTCTGTCAGCAGCAAAAACAACACCATGCACAAAACATTCATTTTGCTGTTTGTGTTTACGCATGTCCACCATTCGTCCTGTCTTCCACTAACTTTAGCTAAGATATTAACCAAGTATTATAGTCAATATATGAAAATCTTTTGGAATAAATATTCAACCAAACATGCTCAGTGCAGTGAACTACCCATTTTGCTGGTTTTGATTACCCAGTGCGTGTTTGGTCCTATAGTTACCTGACCATGCAGTATAATAATACTCAGACTCAACACTTTTTACTGTGTACTAGCTCCATTACTTCTGTTTGTATGATTTATTGTGTACTAGTTCCATTACTTCTGTTTGTATGATTTATTGTGTACTAGCTCCATTACTTCTGTCTGTATGATTTATTGTGTACTAGCTCCATTACTTCTGTCTGTATGATTTATTGTGTACTAGTTCCATTACTTCTGTCTGTATGATTTATTGTGTACTAGCTCCATTACTTCTGTCTGTATGATTTATTGTGTACTAGCTCCATTACTTCTGTCTGTATGATTTATTGTGTACTAGTTCCATTACTTCTGCCTGTATGATTTATTGTGTACTAGCTCCATTACTTCTGTCTGTATGATTTATTGTGTACTAGCTCCATTACTTCTGTCTGTATGATTTATTGTGTACTAGTTCCATTACTTCTGTCTGTATGATTTATTGTGTACTAGCTCCATTACTTCTGTCTGTATGATTTATTGTGTACTAGTTCCATTACTTCTGTCTGTATGATTTATTGTGTACTAGCTCCATTACTTCTGTCTGTATGATTTATTGTGTACTAGTTCCATTACTTCTGTCTGTATGATTTATTGTGTACTAGCTCCATTACTTCTGTTGGTACAGTTTCAGAATTAGGTAACATCAAGTCCTCAGATTGATAACCCTAATCCTTAACCATCATTTATCATAACTCTAACCCAGTCTGATAATCACAGTCCATGGTGCTGAATGAGAATCTGGTTTCACATATGGCAAGTGCAACACTTATATATCATGAAGAAATAACGGAAGTGTTTTGAGATTACTCAATAACTCAAGGTCATCTGAAGAAAATGTTAGCATACAGCTGGACTGATACTAGCTGGGAGCTTTCGGTGTCACTACAGTTGTGATTTTATAAAATAAAGATACTTTTCATTTCCAGTTCTTGGGCAGTATTAAGGTAATAGATCAAAAGGAACTGGCTGGAAAACATTTACATTTTACATTTGCAGCATGTGTCAGTAAAAAGAAAATTTGACCCAAAGTGCAAAATGGAACCAAAGGAAAAGACATTAGGCCATATTCTAGACCACTTATAGACTTTATATGTAACAAACATGTAAACGTGTGTAAAATGTGTAAACAATTCATGTGTAAAGCCTCATTCTGGCGTCTTGCACACACACACACACACACACACACACACACACACACACACACACACACACACACGCACACTCAAACACAGAGAGAGAGAGAGAGAGAGAGAGAGAGAGAGAGAGAGAGAGAGAGAGAGACGCTAATCATGCTAATTTTTCTTCCATTCTGTGTGATCATTGCCCTGGTAACCAACCACAATGTTTTGGTGAATTTGGAGTTAACATCAGACTGCCAGGACAGTGGAAGCCCAGTTTAGAAGCAGCTAAACACACTGCACATATGTGCATGACACTCATTTCCTGTGTGTGCCATTAATGTACCAGTTCTGTATCCCTGTCTCCAAACACAAAACCTCACTTCTAATGGCTGGACCCCAGCATCAGATCAGTTCTAGTTACAAACACATAGTGAATTATATCAGCATGGATTTGGGGAGTGCTGATCCTAGATCAGTGACCCTTCCCCACACAGTGTGTCCTGCTCTACTAGGGAGCTGCATGCCACTGTGTGCCCCATCGTGCCAGCACAACAGCCACGAAGAGCTGGTGGGGCGTGACAGTCTGCGACAGGGCCCTGGGGTAATTAAAGCTGCCATCAGCTTACCGCCTGGGGGCTTTCTAGGGGAAGGGTGGTGGGGTGCGGTGGGGGGGGGGGGCAACTAGGGATACAGGATGAGTGGCAGAGCTGTAGCAGGCAGGGGTGGGGCAAGAGAGGGCAGAGTGGGAGGAGCTGGAGGGGTTAGGGCAGGGCTTCCTCCTGGGCAAGTGTGTACCATGTGTGTGCAGATCCCCTGGGCCTCCACCTAGCCAGGCACTTGCCAAACGACTGTCTCCCAATTTGCTTTCATGAATATTAAGCAGGACATGAATATTAAGCAGGACATGACGGACGAGAGGAAGTGTCTTCTCAGCTGTGATCTGTGCAGACACTCCAGCGCTCTGATGCTGGGGGGGGGGGGGGGAGGGGGGGCTCTGTGATGCTGCTGTCATGTCCTAAATGAACGAACGTGATCGGATCATTAAGATTAAGCTGAGAATGGCCGCGAAGAGCGGAAACATTTGCTAGAGCCCACCAGCGTGAAACCACTCTCCACCTCCGAGACAGCCACTCAGTCAAGAAAAACTCACAGTCACTACTGAGACTCTCAGCCTTGGGCAGGACTCTCAGTTTTGAAGTGCTAATGTATACAAACTATATATGAACGAAATGAGAATAAAAGCAGACTTGATTTTAACAAACGATATATTTTACAGAACACTACCCTCTACATAAACATGTGAAAATGTCCAAATCTGTTTATATTTCAAAGTTGTCTATGTCAGTCATCACACAGCATCACTGCATCATGCAGCATCATCTAACTTGAAACTCAGCCTCCAACGTGTGACTCCTGTCAGGGAAACGTTCCCGTCCTTTCAGTGTCTGCGTCTGGCTCATGAGCTCAGCCTTTTACTGGCTAGTCTTATCAAACCATTTTTAATCAACACCAGAGGAATGAGTGCTCTAAACCTGGCGCCCTCAGAACAGCTGCCTGTCCCTGGATGCCAACGCAGCCAATAGGAATTCACTTACTAAAACACTTTCATTGTGAAGTCAAAAACATCTCTGTCGGTCCACAAAACGTTGGTTT